>NC_056734.1:1011922307-1012167307 GCF_019279795.1 Protopterus annectens | reverse complement strand
GACAATTATCCCGGCATTATAGACATAGATCAGACGGGCTTCATTGTAAATAGAAATACTTTTGATAATATAAGAAGAACTTTAACATTAATTGATTTTGCAAATAGGAAAAAGAAAGATTTAACACTTATTAGTCTTGATATAGGTTCAGCATTTGATTCAGTAAGTTGGGACTATCTGTTTACCTTACTGAAATGCACAAATTTCTCTGATGCATTTGTAAATTTAATTGAGCATTTATACAAAGGAACGCTGGCTTATATTAAGGTAGGAACATATGTTTCACAAAAAATACCCATTCTTAAAGGTACAAAGCAAGGATGTCCACTTTCTCCACTATTATTCACTTTAGTAATGGAGCCTTGGGCTAATTTGATTAGAAACAGTACTGACATAGAGGGTTTTGAAATAGAAGAAAATACAACATCAAAAATTCAACTTTTTGCAGATGATGTTCTAATTACATCAGCAGGATCTAATTCTTCTATGCAGTCTTTATTTGATAAAACAATGAATTTTAAAAGTATTTCTGGTTTAATATTCAATGAAGAAAAAACTAAAATACTACCTATATATACACGAAAAAATACTCTCATTAGTGATTTTACTAAATATGTACCCAACTCAGGTCAGATAACTTATTTAGGTATAATACTATCTAAAGATATTAAATCTATTATATATAATAACTATAATACCTGTTTTCTTAATATACAAAATCTTTTAATACCTGGAATAATATGTTTTTACTATGGAGGAGAGACTTACAATTATTAAAATGATAATATTCCCCAAGATTTTATACTTAATACAATCAATAATACTTTCACCTACAAAAATAACTATCAAGAAACTGAATACACTAATGTTACATTTCTTATGGGCACCTAATAGACCTAGGATTGCATTAAAGAAACATACTAATAGCTGGTCTCAAGGGGGTATTTCTTTTCCAGACTTTAATTTATATATTATCTCTTCTATTATAAAAGTTATTACTTTATTAATAGATCGGTTATATGTCGCAAAATGGAAAGATTACTGGGAGCTAATTAGTATGCACTTCATGAAAATCTCCTTAACACATAAAAATATGATTATAAATAACTCCATGTTGTGGTTGCTAAAGGAATTTTGTACTTCACCTATTACACCTAAACATATGGTCTGTTACCCATTAAATATTATTATTAGTTATCGTAACTTTATATTCATGCACCCTAAGTATAGGGAATGGAATTTTATTGTATTCCCTATAATTTATACTCAGGGTATGCTTATGTCATCTACTTCTGAAGGAGCTCATTTAGCTATAGATAATAATCTAAAGTACTGGTATCAGCTGATATCTGATAATAAAGTTAAAAATCTAGATTTCTTAAAACAAGAATTTGATCTAAGAGAAACTTGCTGGTTAGAGGTTCAGATCTTTAGACAACATCTCATTGATAGAATAGATCTAATGTCTATAACAGTTAAAGAATCTATTCCAAAACTGATTGATTACTTGATAATAAATTTACAGCATAAAGTTTCTGATAAAGGTAAACTTTCATATATACATAAAATTATCAGACAAGAAACTTTTACAATGTAGATTCATACTGGAATTATTTCACCTCTATTAATGGGGACCCACCAACTCAACAAGATAAACAATATATATTGGAATCTGCTTATAGAACTACATCTTCCATTGTATGGAGACTTTATACATGGAAATTTTTACATAGATCTTTTATACACCTTTGATGATGAATAAAATTAATAATAAAGATAATCTATGTAAGAGATGTAATGTAGAAATTAATGCTGACTGGGCTCATATGTTTTATGACTGTATGAAGTTGAAAGAATACTGGAAGTCAATTAATGAATTTTTGCAGGCTCTTTTTACAGATAATTTCATTATTTCTAAGTCTCTTATATTATTCAACACACCTGTACCTCAATGTGTTAAAAAGATTAAGCTTCCTTGTTATGGTCTATCCTAGCAGTGGCTAGGAAAATAATAACTAGAAATTGGATTTCAGATACACCTCCTTCGCTCAATGAATTTAAAAATGTTATGAATATAATGTGTCATATGGAAATAAGCACAATTAGAATGAGAACAACTAGAAAAACATCACATTTTATTGTATGGGATAATTTACAAAATTTGTTAAAAAAATTCTAATTTCAATAGCACAGTATTTTAGTTTAATTAATTGATCTGATTGTAGTGGATGTCTTTGTAAATACTTTAGTTGTTTTGTTGAATATTATAATGATACCTATTTTTAATTATTTGTATAAAATTGTTATGATATTTCTCTTATATGTTAAAACAATAAACTTGTTTTGAAAAAAAAGAAAATTCATGCTAATACAAAAACAAAAAACAAACGTTATTACCAGAAATATTGGGGTTACTTACTAGATATAATTCTTGACAAATAAAATTTGCCTACAAATTGTCATGAAAAGATAACCTTTAAATAAGAAATGAATGTAGTATAACCAGTCTTTCTTGCATCTTCTCCCTTCTCTTAGTATATGTGTAACTAGATATTTTCCCTAAACATACAAATAAACGGTTACATTTCTATTTTTACTTTCTATATAGACTATCCCCTTTTTCACTATCCCTTATGAGACCAAATGAACATAAGAATTCTCATACTTTACTTGATGATGTAGTGACTTCTTGTGTATATATTGTATATATATATATATATATATATATATATATATATATATATATATATATATATATATACATATGTATAATTTTCTCAGAACGAGATTGCTGTCTGTTTTCTTTAGATAGGTATTTGTATTGTTTATTTGTGTTTTTGAGTTACTGTATTGTTGTTATTATTTGAAAAAAGAAAATTGAAATAAAGAGATTTTGGAAAAAAAAAGACTTTATAAAAAACAGGAAAAATGGATACATTTATTAATGGAATAGCTGAGGATCTAATCTTTATTTGCTGTTTATCCTGAAACAAATTCTGTAAACCTACATTACAAGTTATTTTACTTTTTCCAAACCAGACCCTATGTATTTTACAAATACACACACAGATGCAGATACTTTGGTCGACAGTTTGGCCAACATCTGTTTAGTTAGACTGTTTTTTGCTGACTACACAAATGGTTGACAGGTGTAGGGACTGCGCAATTCTTGGGGTTTGGGGATATTCCTTTTACCAGATTTTATGTGATCTCTGAGTTAATATATATAATTTAGCAGGGTGTAAGGGGATATGGGTGAGTTTGCCGCCCTGCAAGAAATGATCTTGTTTACTATTTGTTTTAAAGCTTTGCATTAGCCAAAATTGTTGTTGTTTCTTGGTGTGTGCATAGCAGAGCATCAGCATTTGCATTTTCAACATATTGTGGTGTTTGTTTGGGACCTCAACAAATGTGAACATCAATGAAATCTACTATAACCATATATATATATATATATATATATATATATATATATATATATATAGGTCCCATTTAGATGACTAAAGTCTTAGAACTTCGAATTGCATATGGCCGACACCATATGATAGAAGTTTTAAGATTTCGAATGTTCTAAACGGAGATCTCCATACAGTGCGGAATGGGAAATTTTCCCTTTTCCTCACTGTAGTGCAATCTCGAAGTTGGTATATTTAAGTAGCACAGCATGTTGGGGTGCAGGGGGGCTTGCCCCGTGCAGAAACGTCCAGCATTATTTTTTTTGTTTTGTTTTTGTTTTTTTTAGGTGTTCGAAGTCTTAAAACTTCGATCATATGGTGTTAGCCATATGAAATTCGAAGTTCTAAGACGTCAATCATCTAAATGGGACCCATATGGGTGCGCTGTAGAAAGTCAAGCATGTGGTCTACTGATGTTTAGTGGACTGCACATGATTGAAAAAATATACAAAACTCTTAGTAGTCGTTCTCATTGATGAAACCCTAAAATTTGACTAGCACATAAAACAGGCCATAAAGTAAGCCACCATAAGGAATACCATCCAGGTACTGGGGTTATATGGTTGATATTCCTTAAGCTGGGACATTTATTGGGGTCGTATTCGAATTTGTGGATAGTTAATAGCTGGGCATGTATTAGTGAGTGTCTGAGCCATTGTTCAAGAAGTATGCAGTGATGAGTCCTAAATTTGGGATTAGTAGCAAACTTTGCTACTTCATTGTAGCATTTCTTTAGTAAGGAGAGTAGGGCAGACTGGAAGTTAAGGAATGTGGGGCTGTATAGAGAAGTGTGTGGAGTAGGAAGGTTAGTCCTGTGGTGGATCTAGCCTTATCTGTCAGGAATGGTTTAGCCCTGTGTAGTGAGTCAGGTTTCTGGTGGGTTTTCTTTATGGCCTGTTTTATGTGTTGGCCAAATTTTAGGTTTTCAGCAATCATGACTTCTAAGTGTTTTGTATGGGTTACCAGCTCAATATTGGCATTATTAGATGTGGAGATGGAGAACTGGTGCTTTTGGGTAGCTAAAAGTTTAAAAGCGAAAAGGATCATTTTTGGGGGGTGGCTGAACAGAAGCTGGGAGTGTGATATCCATGCTTTGACAGAAAAGAGGGATTCCTGGATAAGTTATTGTAGTTTGTCCAGGCTTTTGGCTCAGCAAATGACAGTTGAGTCATCTGCATACTGATTGATGGTGGCATGTTTGAATGCAGTCTGCAGATCATTAGTGTAAACATTAAGTTAGCAGAAGGCCAAGAACTGTTTTCGTACTCCAACTATAACTGAGAGAAATAGGGAGATTCTGTCTTGGCATTTAACGGCTTGTTCGCAATGTGATAAGTAATTGCTGAAACATGACATTGGTGATGGTGCTAATCCTAGAACAGATAGTCTTTGTAAGAATTTGGAATGAGAGACAGTGTTAAATGCTTTCAACAGATCAAGGAAAACTGCTGAGGCAGAGCTACCACAGTTTCTATTTTGTTGTCTGTAGTGATAAAGTTAATAATGGTTGTTGCAATGTTGTTGTGAGGATGAAAGCCATGCTGGTTTCGAGAGAGCAAATTATTGTCAGAGGTATAACCGTGGACTTGTATTTGTATGCATTTTCAAGTACTTTAGATAGAGGTGATAAAATTCCCTTAGTCTGAGGTATAGCAGTCTCGGACTTAGTATATGTAAAAAGTTTGCATAAAGGGATGTGATTCTCCATTAGAAGGATGAAGAGAAGGGTAGCCCTGCAAAAATTCTTTAGTTGTGTTGCAAAAAGGTTCAAGGTTTGCTGCATTTTTGTTGATACTGCACTTCAGTTTTTGGAGTTCCAGAACTTACAATTAAGGGTGTTATAGCTCTGATAGGGAACCTGTTTGCTATGAATCTAGATCTTATGTCTGAATTCCTTTTCTAGCTCTTTGTTCTTTAAAAACATGCATGTAGTTAGTTGTTTTCTGATGCAGTTACCATTCAGTTAGTGTTTCTCTTAGTTTGCTTTGTCATCTAAAATGCAAAGAACATTTAGTTATTCTGCAGCATTTCCATTCTTTTATTCTGATTTTGTTAAATATTTTCTTTTTCTAGAATGATGACATTTTGATGTGGTGCAAGAATAATAGGAGATGTTCTCAGGTGAGTGCAGACTGCTGTACGGAAAAAAGAGAAACATCTGCTGATTGTGCTGTGACTTGCCATTATTAAACCTGTCTATCAGTACTGTTTGTTCCAAATGTCTTATTACTATGTGCAGCATTACTATGTACAGCTTATGCATGCATGTGCTTAATATAACCACTCTAGCAGCATATTTAAAGTGTATTTTTATGATAAACTATATATGTTATGTTGTCCTTCTCACCTTCTTTCTTACTGGATGGGGTTCAGAGTCGATTCTCAGCTCTGACTCTGCCAAATGCACTAGCTTGAAGTCTTTCACTTAGCTCATGGCTGAATACCTATCCCATAATGCAATGGAGTAATCCTCAGATCTCATTTGCCACTTGACGAGTTTGGATACTCTCTCCTTGGCCGTGGGTATGTGTTTTCAATTTTTCTATTGATAGTTGTTTTTTTGCCAAAATCTTATTATTAGAGTTGTTATAGATCCTAGTTTAGGCAGTTTATCCTTCCTATAAGTATTTATTGTGCATTGTTTATCACCTGTTGTGTTGTTGTTTGTTGGCCTTCGTTTTTTTCTACTAGGCCAGTCCTATCCCTGTCTATCTCTTTGTAATAGTTTGTGTGTGTTTTCCTTTTTAGCTCATTTGAGTTAGAGAGCGAAAAGTAAACCCGTTTAAGTTAGAGGGTTTGTTGTTGTGTGTTTCCTTTTAGCTCAGCTAGGTCTGTTTAAGTTAGAGGGCCTAGCACCTGTTTAACTTAGAGGGTAGTGCTGTGTTTTCCCCTATATTGGGTTTTTCTGGTGTCAGTAATTCTTATTGCAGTTCAAATATTTTGCTATACAATATGTCTAAAGAATCCAGAGATAAGGAACCCAAGCCCTCTGGGTTCAAGAAATGCCAACAATGCTTGCAGAAAAATGTCTATAACTGATGGGCACAGTGTGTGCGTGTACTGCTTAGGGGCTGTTCATCTTCAGGAATCTTGCAGTTTTTGTCACTCCTTCAGCTCTCGAGTGTTACATGAGAGGAAAAACAAATTTATTTTAAGAGGTTTAATAAAGCCTGCCTTTGATGATGCTTTACAAACTTCTTCAGTATCTAAGTCTCCAACTACTAGTGACAAATCTAAGAGAACTTTATCTTCATCCTCTTCCTCGGCTCTTCCAAGCCTCCAAAGAAAATTCCTAAACTGACTGAAAAATCTATCTCATTGGTTCCACCATCTTCGAAACCGAGGGAGACAGTTGGTGCAGATAAATCAAGCCCTTCAGTTCCAAGGATTTCAGAACTGATAGATACTACTTCTCAGAGACGGTCCATTGAATTAGAACTGGTACCTTGAGATCCCCTATTCTTCAAAGGTCTCGATCCCCTACACTCTCATCCAGGTCTTTAGGAGCCTATAAGATGATGATGTGGACAGGGTGGTGCGCAGGCTTTTGAAGTCGCCAGTACTGGCTAAATTGTTTTTGGCTCTGACCCCACCGGTCTCGGAGCCATCCAAGATGACTACATCCACTATTCCTCCTCCAAGCCAAGCTGGATCTGCAGAGCTGGAATGCCAGATACCACTTGGTGGTAGAGTCTTCGGTTCTGAGACCTCTTTGGGACTCTTCAGAACCGTTGCCTGTTCCGACACTATCGGTGCCTTCTGAAGTGTGTAGGAGCTGTAGTTCTCCGGTTGGCTCTGTGGGGGACTCTCAGACCCAAGTTTCTTCTGTTCCGAGTTTACCCCTCAGTGCATCGGCACAGGTGAGCTCGGCTCCTGCATTGGCCTTGGAGCTGACTTCCTTTGGGCCGGGGATTTCCTCTGTTTCCTCAGAACCGGAGGTGTCCTTGGAACCGGGGATCCTCCAAGGTGATGAGTAGTGTGCTGTCCCCACCTAAAGCTCTACTCAAGGATACTGGGATTCTTCCCCCTCAAGCACCGGAGTCTGCTTTGGCACCATCCCATTCACAGGACAACAGAGATTCAGGGCCTCAGGAAGCCCCATCGGGCAAGCCCCACTCTTCCGAGACCTCCCCAGTCTACCCATCTGATGAGCCCCCTCAAAAGATAACATGCAAGAGGAAGCATATAGACTCCCCTGATGAGTCCATTACTTCTGACACTGACCTCGAGGAAGCAGAAGGGTTCCCACAGTCATCCTCTGATATATTCAGAGGATGACCATGGGGACCCTTCTGCTTCAGAGGAAGCAGAAGGGTCTCCATGGTCATCCTCTGAAGATATCTCTTTCTCAGATATTCTAGAGATCCTAAAACAGAGAGGCAGCTGGAAGCCCATTAACCCTTTTGATGAGGAGTCAGTGTACCTGAAGGCCTTCAGATCTCAACCTTCAGCCTCCTGGGTGTCTCCACCTTTCGATGAGCTTATGGATTTGGTTAGTCATCCTCTGAATAAGGATTCTCAAATGATCGACAGATATGGGAAGCATGTTTTCTCACCAGCGACTTTCACTCTCAGATTGCTGAACTACCTCACACATTTTACAAGACTTCAAAAAGATCTCCTGAACGGGTTAGGAGATACTCTCCAAAGTTCATTAGCTGTGGGGATCTCAGGAAAAAAAGTGACCTCTCTGCTATCCACCTTAAATTCCATAGTCAACTCCTCCATGAGACTAATCTCCTATGCAGCTGATGGAGCGATTAGAGCTGCGGGTTCAGGAGTTTCCCTTAGGAGACACTCCTGGATGCGTTTGTGTAATTTTGTGGAACCTTTCAAGTCTACCTTTACTAATGCCCCTTTTGATGGTTTCTCACTCTTTGGATCTAAAGTAAAGGATGCACTCACCAGATGCGAGCAGGAAGAGAAACCTCTGTCTGCCATTGGAGTATGTTTTTCCATTCCTTCAAGACCTTATCCTAAAGGCCAGAAGAGTGGAAAAATGTGGTTCAAGAGATCCCAGGGAGTTTTTCAAGACATACGAGGTGAACCCAGAGGGGGAGTCAGTAATGGTAGACATCGCCCACGTGGTGGGGGGGGGGGCCCCGCAAAACCAAGGTGACTGTGATTGCTTTCATGGCCGACCCTATCTGAGCTCCTGAAAGGAGGCCTGCCTGCTCTTCTCTGGAGGCAGTTGGCGGGCGATTAACTTTGTACCCAGAAGTCTGGCAAGATATCACAAGAGACAAGTGGGTACAAAGTATAATATCCAGAGGTTACTCCATTCCCTTTTGCCAGCCCATTCCACAGATCAGAAGAATCCCAGATGTTCCACCCAGTCAGAGGGAACAAGCAACCATAGCAATTCAAAAGTTGCTAAACAAAAACAAAAGAGTAATCCAAGAAGTCCCCGCAGAGCAAATAGGATTCAGAACTTACTCAAGATTCTTTTTAGTATCAAAAAGAACAGGGGACTGGAGACCCTTTTTGGATCTTAGCAAGTTAAACAAATCTGTAAAGAAGTCCACGTTCCGAATGGTGACACTGCAGTTAATTCTTCCCTTTTTAGGGAAAGATGATTGGATGTGCTCAATAGACCTTCAAGATGCATACTACCATACAAAGATGGACAGAGCATCAAGGAGACATCTACACTTCTGGCTGGGAGACAGTCATTATCAGTTTCAAGCTCTGCCCTTTGGTCTCACTACAGCCCCCAGAGTGTTCACCAAATGCATGGCAGTAGTAACGGCTCACCTGAGATGCCTAGGATTCCAAGTGTTTCCATACCTGGATGACTGGATCCTAACTGCCATCAACAAGCATCTACCTCTACAGGCCAGAGAAACTACACTGGAAATTTGTGCTCAGTTAGGCATAACAGTGAATTTTCAAAAATCTGCCTTATTGCCTTGTCAATGAATTACATTCATAGGCACAGATCTATACACCATTTCAATGATGGCTCGCCTTCCACCTGACAGAGTTTCTGTCCTCAGACAACAAATAGTTGACCTACTTTCCAAGAGCAAGGTAAAAGTGAAAGTAGTTCTTACACTTCTTGGAACCATGGCATCAACCATAACTCTAGACCCTCTAGCCAGGATGCACATGAGAATCCTTCAGTGGCTTCTGTTTGCTCAATGGTCTCTACAAGAACTTCCTATGTTCCATCAGCTAAGGATAACAGATTCATGCAAGAGAGATCTTCAGTGGTGGATTCAGTCTGACCATGTGACCATCGGAAGACCCTTTGTTCCACAACAACCTGTTACTACTGTGATCACAGACGCTTCCTGGATAGGGTGGGGGGGCATTATCTGGAAAGAACGGTCCAAGGCACATGGCAAGAACATGAGGCTCAATTGCACATCAATGTTCTAGAGATGAGAGCAGTGCTTCTGGGGTTGCAAACATTTCAGGACTCTCTCCCACTAGGAACGATTGCAATCTGATCAGACAACATGTTGGTAATCTGGTGCATAAACAAACAAGGAGGAACCAGATCATACCCCCTTTGTCAAGAAGCGCTGAGAGTATGGCAATGGGTGATCTGTTCCCAATGTTTTCTGGTAGCAATGCATATCCCGGGGAAATCCAACATGATAGCTGACAAACTCAGCAGGGCGATTTTGATGCCTCATGAGTGGTCCCTGAAACAGAGCATAGCGGACAATATTTTCCAAACTTGGGGCCAGCTTTGCTGTGATCTGTTTACAATCCCCCTGAATACCAAATGCAGCAGCTACTTTGCCTTAATCCTCCCAGTGGGGGAGACACTTAGAAATGCACTCGTCCAAGATTGGCCCTCAGAACTACTATATGCCTTTCCTCCCTTTCCTCTAATTCCCAAAGTTATTCAGAAAGCCAAAGCCTTGGGAAGCAGGCTAAGTCTCATTGCCCCATATTGGCCTCGTCAGATTTGGTTCCCCTTCTTCTTGCCCTATCATCAGGAGAAGCAATGGGCTCTGGACCTAGTTCCAGACCTTCTGACTCATATGTCAGGAGCACTTCATCCTTCTCTCCAGACCATCAATTTGACAGTGTGGCTGCTCCACTTCTAAACATAGTCAGGCTTCAAAATTTTACTCCAGCAGTAAACATATTTTAGTCTCTTCTCATGAGGCTTTGACCAGAAAGTTATATTCCAGCAAATGGAAGAGGTTCTCCTACTGGGCAAGGGTGAGAGACATAGACCCTTTCTATGCTTCTATTAGTTCAATTTTAGAATTTCTGGCAGAAGTTTTCCAGCAAGACTCCACTGCAGCTACAATCAAGGTCCAGTTAGCTGCAATTTCTAATTATCATATCAGTGAATACACTCCTAATCTAATGTCACACAGGCTATGTAAAGCATTTTTAAAGGGAACTTGTTTGTTGAGACCTCCTATAAAAGAAACTCTCTCATCTTGGGACCTAAATTTTGTTCTTACTTATCTAACTTTACCCCCTTTTGAACCTGCTTCTTCATGCGATCTAATATTTCTCTCTTGGAAGACAATCTTGCTAGTGGCTATTACATCTGCACGAAGAGTCTTGGAGTTGCAAGCTCTATCAATTAAGCCACCATACCTAATTTTTCATAAGGATAGAGTATCTTTGAGGACTAATCCATCTTATGTGCCAAACATCTGCTCACAAACCAATCTGAACCAGTCTATTAAACTCCCAGTTTTCTTTCCTAATCATACGAACAAGGCAGAATACAAGCTACATCAGTTGGATGTACATAGACAATGGAGATTTTATCTACATAGAACTGAAGACTTCAGGAAAACAGACCAGCTATTTATTTCCTTCTCTCAAGTGAAGCAAGGCAAGCTAGTCTCAAAAGTTACACTTTCAAATTGGCTTTCCAGTTGTATTACCTTTATATACACTTCAAACAACAGAAGTCTACCTTTCAAAGTCAAAGGCCATTCAACTAGAGTTCTAGCAACATCCTCTGCTTACCAAGCCAGATTGTCTATGGATAGTATATGTGCAGCTGCTACATGGACTAGGCTCCATACATTTATTACTCATTACAAGGTAGATTTGGCCTCCAGGGACAGAGCTTCTTTTGGGTCCACAGTGCTCAAAGGTATACTCCCATGAGCCACCCAGGAAGATGGTGCTAGGGACACTGTCCCATCCAGTAAGAAACAAGGTGAGAAGGACAACATAACATAAAGAAGTTATATACGTACCATAACGTTCCATGTTTGCTGTCCTCTTCTTTCTTACGTCCCACCCTCCTTCCCCTAGCCAAGGCTCCTAGAGGATTCAGATAAGAGATTTCCTTCCTCCTACTGAGAGAGATCCTCTGAATTTTGTTGTTGTTCCTCTTATGTGTTTTATATATATATATATATATATATATATATATATATATATATATATATATATTTCATGTTAAATGAAAAGAAATATGTGACGCCCGTGCCCTGGCCCAGCAATCAAGGAGCCTCAATCCTCACCACTAACACCAGTGTGGGGTGTCTCATATAGGAGGAAAGGATAACAAATACACACAGTAAAGTGCAATTTCCCTTAAGATCACACAGAGATCACAGTCAGTCCAGGGCTGGTCGCTCCCTTGCTTTCCAGGTCCCCAATAATACTCCCCACTAGCACAGCTATAGGGTCCAGATCTCAGCCAGCTGGGCAAGCTAAAATCTCCAGCACCCTCTCTGTCCAACCAGTGCTTCGTGTCCCTGCCCAAGTAGCTGACACACACACACACTTTGAGATAAGAGATGTTCTGTAGTCCTATCTCGCCTTCATTCTTACATATGGGTTCGGAACCAATCCTTGGCTCTGACTCGGCCTATTACAAAGCTCAACGTCTCTTAGTTAGCTTGTGGCTAGGTAGGTATCCCATAGTGCCCTAGTACAATCCCCAGATCTCGTTTGCAGCATCTATGAGTTCTGAAGTGCTTCTTGTTTGGCCGTGGCTAAGTTGAAAACTTTTTCTATTATTATCACTTTACTGTTTGCTATAGCAAATTATCCTTGTCTAGATAGAGTTTAGTAGTGTTAGACAAAACAATGTTCTGTGCCTCACCAAAGTCCAGTCAAATAAACCAAAATGAAAATCCAAAAACCAATGAGACTGGACACTGCTCGAAGACCAACTCCTTCTGTTTATTGAAATTAGATACACAAATGATGAGCGCTTTCGGGCCTCTGCCCTTCATCAGATAAAGCATCTCCCAAAAACCAACATTTTAAAACAAGCACAACCAATAAAAATCAGTAAAAAAACCCGCCTATTCTTAAGGGTGGGTCTCATAGGAATGACTTCATTAAGCCCAGGACTCCTGTGTGCCATAAGCTCAATTATCCATTTAGACTCAGCTAGCTCTGTTAACTGTTTAATGTCTCCCCCTCTTTTATTCAACTTCACATTCACTATCACTTTAAACTTGAAGCTATGTGTAGGATGAGCTGCCAAATGTCTATATAACGCATTGCGTGTATCCCCATTTCTAATTGCAGAGAGGTGCTGCAAGACCCTAACTTTAAACATACAATTGGTCTTGCCCACATAAAACTTGTGCAGGATTGACACTCTGCCAAGTAGACCACATCAGTGGTTCTGCATGTTGCTTTCCCTTTCAGATCAAACAGTCTGCCAGTAACTGGATGCACAAATACACCCCTACTATCTACATAAGCACACGCCTTGCATAGCCCACATGGAAAAGTGCCCTGTTTAGTGATAGCCAGATTATCCATACTGGTCTTAGTCTTATCCCTACAAAGTAAATCTTTCAAGTTTTTATTTCTTTTATATCTAAAACCGGTTTGTCACCTAGCATACCCTTCAAACTTACATCACTAGTCAAAATATTCCAATTCCCTCTGATCAGTGCACAAACATCACCTATATTGCTCCCATAAGTTAGTGTCAACCTGCATCCATGTCCACTGTCCCTATCATGTTGTGAGCCTGTGCCTGTGTCAACGGTTCTCAGCCATGGTTTATATCTGTCCTTCCTACAATTCCTACCAAACTCCACCCTGTTATTTACCAATTTCCTATCATAGCCCCTAGTATGAAAACAGTCAATCAGGGTCCCCAACTCTTGCTCGAAGCATGCATCGTCATCACTAATTCTAGAAATCCTGGCAACCTGTCCCTGCACTATATTGGGAAATATGTGTCGAGGGTGCATGCTGTCGAAAGAGAGCAAGGTGTTCTTCCAGCAGCCTTTTCTATATAAACTGGATGAAAAAACATTCTCTGTCAACTGTACCCTGACATCCAAAAAGTCAATCTGTGTGCGTGAGCTGTTAACCGTGAACCTCAAAAAGAAGTGGTGGTATGTAGGTAGGAGACGAAATCAGCTAAAGAGTTGTCGTCCCCATTCCAAAGAATAAAAATATCATCCACAAAACGCTTATACATCTTGATATGACCTTTCCATGACATGTTATTCAACACCATACTCCTCTCCCAAAAGGACAGGACAAGGTTGGCATAGGTGTTGGCACAGGGGGTGCCCATGGCTATCCCCTGTGCCTGCCTATATGCTTGGTTCACACCTATAAAGACATTATTATTTAGTACCAAACCTAGCAAACCTCTTACGGTATCGATCTTAAACAAAGTGACGCCTAACTCCTGCAAAAGCTCAGAAATGGCTTGTATCCCATAGTCATTACCTATAACAGTGAACAGATTCTGGATGTCCATAGTTACCATAAGTAACTCACTATCAGACTGTTCCAATCTATAGGCCCCTAAGCTTTTCAAAAAGTGGCCTGTATCTGAAAGCACATTGTCCAACCTATCTAGGTACGGCCTTAACTCCATCTCCAACCAAATCGAAATATTTTCCGTCACCCAACCTCTGCCAGACACAATAGGTCTGAGAGGTGGGTCAGTTTCTGATTTATGTATTTTTGGTAGAGCTTTGAATATAGGTGTCACTGGCTTCTCTATCATAAGAAATTTAAACAAATCTTCACTAATCAATTTACTGTCCAAAAACTGTCGTAAATTGCTGTGTACTTTCTCTATAATCCCTTTTACACCTAAAGGATTAATTGGGGTATACGTATTAGCATTCTGTAACAGACCTAGCAATTTACTTTCATACCAGGTGGTATCCAATACCACTACGGTACCCCCCTTGTCAGCCATTTTGATAGTAATATCTGCATTATTCCCAAGGTCATGTAAAGCTTGTCTCTGTGTGGGACTCAGATTATAAAACCTACCATGTGTCCCCTCCTGAAAATAACACATCAGATCTTGTTCACAAGCATTAATAAATAAATTCATAGCAGGGACAGTGGACATGGATGCAGGTTGACACTAACTTATGGGAGCAATATAGGTGATGTTTGTGCACTGATCAGAGGGAATTGGAATATTTTGACTAGTGATGTAAGTTTGAAGGGTATGCTAGGTGACAAACCGGTTTTTAGATATAAAAGAAATAAAAACTTGAAAGATTTACTTTGTAGGGATAAGACTAAGACCAGTATGGATAATCTGGCTATCACTAAACAGGGCACTTTTCCATGTGGGCTATGCAAGGCGTGTGCTTATGTAGATAGTAGGGGTGTATTTGTGCATCCAGTTACTGGCAGACTGTTTGATCTGAAAGGAGAGCAACATGCAGAACCACTGATGTGGTCTACTTGGCAGAGTGTCAATCCTGCACAAGTTTTTATGTGGGCAAGACCAATTGTATGTTTAAAGTTAGGGTCTTGCAGCACCTCTCTGCAATTAGAAATGGGGATACACGCAATGCGTTATATAGACATTTGGCAGCTCATCCTACACATAGCTTCAAGTTTAAAGTGATAGTGAATGTGAAGTTGAATAAAAGAGGGGGAGACATTAAACAGTTAACAGAGCTAGCTGAGTCTAAATGGATAATTGAGCTTATGGCACACAGGAGTCCTGGGCTTAATGAAGTCATTCCTATGAGACCCACCCTTAAGAATAGGCGGGTTTTTTACTGATTTTTACTGATTTTTATTGGTTGTGCTTGTTTTAAAATGTTGGTTTTTGGGAGATGCTTTATCTGATGAAGGGCAGAGGCCCGAAAGCGCTCATCATTTGTGTATCTAATTTCAATAAACAGAAGGAGTTGGTCTTGAGCAGTGTCCAGTCTCATTGGTTTTTGGATTTTCATTTTGGTTTATTTGACTGGACTTTGGTGAGGCACAGAACATTGTTTTGTTTTCATAGAGATTTCGTTGTGTTCTATTGTGCCTTACATGCTTTGGGGATAAGGAGCTTTATCAAAAGGCAATTTCATGTCTGCAATGCCTTCAGCAACTTTGGTTGGTGTAACAGGAGTTGTAACTGGTCTTCTAAATCGAGAAAACCCTTTTCTAGGCTTGGGTTTTGAGATACAGAAGGACAAGCGTGTTGGCAACAATGTACCTGTAGCTACCGATAAGAATTTTGATTCTCTTTTAAGAGATTTTAATTATAAACTGAGCAGGCTACAGCATCTGCAGTGGCAGACCTTTCACTTGGAAGCTTGCTTAGCTTACGGGATAGTGCCTCGGGGCATGAGGATCTTGTGTATGCCCACACAAGGCGACCGCTATCCCGAGTTACTGGCTAGATGGCAACTATTGAATATTAATACCAGCTACCGGTACATGGAGCTGATTAATGACTTTTTTGCCCCAGAGATCACTACACTCAAGCAGGAAGTGGAACTATTGCAATGCAAATTTGCGTCTGAGTTCACAGACGCTAGGAGTCAGCAACGCCTGGAACAACTGCATGGTTCCTTATTGGAAGAGGAGGAGAAGATTCGTATCCAGAAATTGGGCAAGTTGAAAAGGGACCATCATGATTTCCAGCTAGGGAATATTTTTGTATGGTCCAAATCAAGACATCCGATATCGTCGCAGGAAGACAGGAGGGGACCTTGTTTAAACAACGGTGGTACTTCTCAACGAAGCGGACGCTCGATGACATCATCTTTAACAGCCGGAGGCGATACAGGTCCCATTATGGCAGATACGGGGCATGGAAGTACACGCGCCTCTACAGCATGCACGGTTGGGGTTCCAGCTGCCTCCACTAATTCTATCACCGGTACAGGTCCCTCCACGATAGATGCGGCGCATGGAAGCTGGAAGCACTTGCGCCTCTATAGTGTGCACGGATGGTGTTCTAGCTGCCTCTATCAGTTCCATCATTGCTCCCGTGGATTTGGGTAACACCGGCACCAGTACTGTGAACACTGGGGTGCAAGCACCGGGTCTTCTAACATTCACGGAGTCCCGAGATGCACACAAGGCCACTTCTTTGGGTGATGCCTCCAGTTACAGCAAGGAGGCGACACCAACCACGAAGGAAGCTACTCAACAAGTTTCAACACGGGGAGACAGCATCCCCACTGTGAGCTCCCTTAATGGGGGCACTGAGGCACCATCCAGTGCCATTGTTTCAACGGATACTGGTTTTGTGTCTGAGGTGTTGGTTTGTGATCCAAGTGACTATAGGACAGGTGCCAGACCGAAGGACACACATGGTCGTTTGAATTTTTTGGACAGACTGCCGGCTCCTGTCAAGAAGAAAGGGGCATGGAACCGCTCCCGCAGCGAGGACAGGGTATACAACAAGAGGAGGAAGCTGCTGCACTGACTGTTAAGCAAGATACTGGGATTGTTTTTAACCTTTCATCTTACAGATTGTCTGAAGATGAGTGTTTTGCTTTAAATAAAGGGCTGACTTTTGTGCCCAGTAGGGCTTGTGTATATAATGACATTATTATGGACCTCATGGTTTTTTGTCGTAGCTTAGTTTTGAAACAGATCTTTGGAGGTGATAACCCGGGTGTTACCATGCTAAGGCAGCCCAGTGGTTTTGTCCCCCCATTTTCACCTGCTATGAATTTATTTATTAATGCTTGTGAACAAGATCTGATGTGTTATTTTCAGGAGGGGACATATGGTAGGTTTTATAATCTGAGTCCCACACAGAGACAAGCTTTACATGACCTTGGGAATAATGCAGATATTACTATCAAAATGGCTGACAAGGGGGGTGCCATAGTGGTATTGGATACCACCTGGTATGAAAGTAAATTGCTAGGTCTGTTACAGAATGCTAATACGTATACCCCAATTAATCCTTTAGGCGTAAAAGGGATTATAGAGAGTACACAGCAATTTACGACAGTTTTTGGACAGTAAATTGATTAGTGAAGATTTGTTTAAATTTCTTATGATAGAGAAGCCAGTGACACCTATATTCAAAGCTCTACCAAAAATACATAAATCAGAAACTGACCCACCTCTCAGACCTATTGTGTCTGGCAGAGGTTGGGTGATGGAAAATATTTCGATTTGGTTGGAGACGGAGTTAAGGCCGTACCTAGATAGGTTGGACAATGTGCTTTCAGATACAGGCCACTTTTTGAAAAGCTTAGGGGCCTATAGATTGGAACAGTCTGATAATGAGTTACTTATGGTAACTATGGACATCCAGAATCTGTTCACTGTTATAGGTAATGACTATGGGATACGAGCCATTTCTGAGCTTTTGCAAGAGTTAGGCGTCACTTTGTTTAAGATCGATACCGTAAGAGGTTTGCTAGGTTTGGTACTAAATAATAATGTCTTTATAGGTGTGAACCAAGCATATAGGCAGGCACAGGGGATAGCCATGGGCACCCCCTGTGCCAACACCTATGCCAACCTTGTCCTGTCCTTTTGGGAGAGGAGTATGGTGTTGAATAACATGTCATGGAAAGGTCATATCAAGATGTATAAGCATTTTGTGGACGATATTTTTATTCTTTGGAATGGGGACGACAACTCTTTAGCTGATTTCGTCTCCTACCTACATACCACCACTTCTTTTTTGAGGTTCACGGTTAACTGCTCACGCACACAGATTGACTTTTTGGATGTCAGGGTACAGTTGACAGAGAATGGTTTTTCATCCAGTTTATATAGAAAAGGCTGCTGGAAGAACACCTTGTTCTCTTTCGACAGCATGCACCCTCGACACATATTTCCCAATATAGTGCAGGGACAGGTTGCCAGGATTTCTAGAATTAGTGATGACGATGCATGCTTCGAGCAAGAGTTGGGGACCCTGATTGACTGTTTTCATACTAGGGGCTATGATAGGAAATTGGTAAATAACAGGATGGAGTTTGGTAGGAATTGTAGGAAGGACAGATATAAACCATGGCTGAGAACCGTTGACACAGGCACAGGCTCACAACATGATAGGGACAGTGGACATGGATGCAGGTTGACACTAACTTATGGGAGCAATATAGGTGATGTTTGTGCACTGATCAGAGGGAATTGGAATATTTTGACTAGTGATGTAAGTTTGAAGGGTATGCTAGGTGACAAACCGGTTTTTAGATATAAAAGAAATAAAAACTTGAAAGATTTACTTTGTAGGGATAAGACTAAGACCAGTATGGATAATCTGGCTATCACTAAACAGGGCACTTTTCCATGTGGGCTATGCAAGGCGTGTGCTTATGTAGATAGTAGGGGTGTATTTGTGCATCCAGTTACTGGCAGACTGTTTGATCTGAAAGGGAGAGCAACATGCAGAACCACTGATGTGGTCTACTTGGCAGAGTGTCAATCCTGCACAAGTTTTATGTGGGCAAGACCAATTGTATGTTTAAAGTTAGGGTCTTGCAGCACCTCTCTGCAATTAGAAATGGGGATACACGCAATGCGTTATATAGACATTTGGCAGCTCATCCTACACATAGCTTCAAGTTTAAAGTGATAGTGAATGTGAAGTTGAATAAAAGAGGGGGAGACATTAAACAGTTAACAGAGCTAGCTGAGTCTAAATGGATAATTGAGCTTATGGCACACAGGAGTCCTGGGCTTAAAGAAGTCATTCCTATGAGACCCACCCTTAAGAATAGGCGGGTTTTTTACTGATTTTTACTGATTTTTATTGGTTGTGCTTGTTTTAAAATGTTGGTTTTTGGGAGATGCTTTATCTGATGAAGGGCAGAGGCCCGAAAGCACTCATCATTTGTGTATCTAATTTCAATAAACAGAAGGAGTTGGTCTTCGAGCAGTGTCCAGTCTCATTGGTTTTTGGATTAGTAGTGTTAGGAGTGTTTTCTAACTTTTTATAGTATTTTTGAAATTCAATTTAGTTAGTTTGTCAAGAACTGGTTGGCCGTTGGCCCTTGTTCTTTTTGGTATCCTGTGTGCTAGTTTCAAATTAACTTTGCGTTTCATGCTTATATTTACTATTATATTGTGTGCAGTGTTTGTTGAATTTTTACAGAGTTTTCTCTGTGGGTCCACCTTTTGGGCCTTGCATTTCTTTTTAGAAAGTTAGAAATTTAGATAGTTAGAAATTTAGCTTGTGTGCAATGTCATTTTGATATTTTCTTGCCTGTTACTAGTTTCTGGCCTTTTCCTTCTACGACTTAACCTATCCAGCTAGGTCCATTTAAGTTAGAGGACCTAGTTCTCTGCTTATCTCTTTTTCTTCAGGGCTAGGCCTGTTTACGTTAGAGGACCTAGTATTATTTTCTTCTTCCTTGTGTGTGTGTGTGCATTGTTAGGGCTAGGCCCATTTAACTTAGAGGACCTAGTCCTCGTTGTGCCTGTGTGTTTCTGCTTACTTCCTTAGTCCTATTATGTCTAAAGAGTCTAAGGACCACAAACCTTCAGGTTTCAAAAAATGTGTAAAATGCTCCCAGAAGATGTCAATTATGGATGGCCATAGTAATTGTGTATATTGTCTCGGAGCCATTCATTTACAGGAAACTTGTTTGTTCTGTCATTACTTCAGCTCCAGAGTTCTCCAGGAGCGGAAGAACAAGTTAATTTTGAAAGGTCTCCTCAAGCCTTCCTTCAAGCAAGACTTAGCGAGTTCTTCCTCTTCCTCAAAATCACATTCTTCCAAGAAAGAGAAGGTTAAGTCGGCCAAAAGACATACTCCAGCACCGACTAGTGTATTGGAACCTCCTCAAAAACAATCAGAACTGGATAAGACTTCTGCCTCCTCGGCTCCACTGTCCTTGGAGCCGGTCGAGGTTGTTGATATTGGCACTTCAGTTTCAGCCCCAAGCCTTTCGGAGCCGACTACTGAAAAACTACAATGGAGCTGGTCCAGAGATCCTTTGCCGATCTCCCCAACCTTAAGATCTCCAATTCTGCAGAGATCCAGATCGCCTACCCTGTCATCCAGATCCTCCAGGAGCATGTCAGAGGAAGATGTGGAGAGTAGTGCTTAGACTCCTGAAGTCATCTGCCTTGCCATAATTGTTGTTGGCTCTGACCCAGTCAGTTCCGGAGCCACCTGAATCCACCCCTCCCATTGTGGTTCCTCCTCCAAGCCCTGTCAGGCCTTCGGAGCCAGAATGTTCGGTACCTCTTGTTGTGGAACCCTCGGTTCCAGCTCCCCTCGAGGCTGTCTTGGAGCCGATTTCTGCTCTGAAACCTTCTCAGTGCCGTCCGTGGTATCTAGGAGCCGAACTCACCGGTCAGCCCCAACAGAGACACTTGGATCCGAAC
Source organism: Protopterus annectens (assembly GCF_019279795.1). Lineage (NCBI taxonomy): Eukaryota > Metazoa > Chordata > Ceratodontiformes > Protopteridae > Protopterus > Protopterus annectens. Next base: position 1,012,146,368 of record NC_056734.1, on the reverse strand, counting down.
CTCATCGGTTCTGTGTCTCCCTCTCAGTGCATTGGCTAGGGTGAGCTCGGATCCTACATCTATTTTGGAGCCAGTCGCTCTGGAGCCGATGACTTCCTCCATTTCCATAGAGCTGAGGTGGTCTTCATAGCCAGAGAGATCTGCTTTCGAGATGTTGAGGAGTGTGCTGTCTCGCTCATCAGCTCCACACAAGGGTACTGACACTCTTCCTCCTCAGGCACTGACCTCTGTCTCATCACCTACTCTCGCTCTTGACAGCAGAGACCTGCAGCCTCAGGAGCCCCCGGTTGGTGGCCCCCAGTCTTCTGAGACCTCCCCAGAGTACCATTCTGAGGAGCCCCCTCGGAAGAGGACATGCAAGAGGAAGCATGTAGACTCTCAGGATGAGTCCATTACCTCTGACACTGACCTTGAGGAGTCAGAAGGATCCCCCAAGTCATCCTCTGATGATGTCTCCTTTGTACACATCTTAGAAATTCTTAAGCAGAGAGGCAGCTGGCCCACTGCCACCCCTTCTGATGAGGAATCAGTGTACCTGAAGGCTTTTGGGTCTCAACCTTCAACCTCTTGGGTGCCTCCACCTTTTGATGAACTTTTAGATCTCGTTAGTCGAAAGGAGTGGGAGACTCCTGATGCCATGGAGCCTGTCCCCAGAAGACCTAATACATTTTTGTCTCCCCCCAAAGAGAAAGAGTTTTTGTCCAAGGGCGTGCCTGTAGCTGCCATGGTGGTGGCGGCGGCCACTAAGAAGCAGTTAGCGGAGACTTCTTCATCTGTCCATCCACTGAATAGGGAGTCTAGAACGATGGACAGATATGGGAAGCGTATCTTCTCTTCAGTGGCTTTCACTTTCAGATCACTAAACTATCTAACACATTTTACGAGGCTTCAAAGAGATCTCCTTAAGGAGTTAGGAGATACTCTTCAAGGTACATTTACTGAAGGAGTCCCTGAGAAGGTGTCTGTTCAGTTGTCCACCTTAAATTCCATCATAAAGTCCTCCATGAGGCTGATCTCTTACGCAGCCAACAGAGCGAGCAGGGCAGAAGGTTCAGGAGTTTCCCTTAGGTGACACTCTTGGATGCATTTATGTAACCTTGAGGAGCCGTTCAAGTCTACCTTTACCAATGCCCCCTTTGACGGTTCTTCATTGTTTGGACCTAAGGTAAAGGATACACTCACCAGGTACGAACAAGAAGGGAAAACTCTCTCTGCCATGGGAGTACATTTTACTGTCCTCTCCAGACCATATCCTAAGGGTCAGAGAGGTGGTAAGATGTGGTTCAAGAAGTCCCAGAGATTTTTCCCAGATGCACAGGGTGACTCCTCCTTCAAAGGCAGAGGAGGAGGAGCTAATGGTAGACATCACCCTAGAGGCAGGGGTGGCCCACAAAACCAGGGAGGCTGCAATTCCTTTCGAGGCTATCCCTATCAGCGCTCCTGATGTGGGACCCAGCTGTGCTTCTCTGGAGCCAGTCGGGGTTGCATTTCTTTGTATCCAGAAGCCTGGCTAAACATCACTCTAGACAAATGGGTACAAAGAATAATCACCAGAGGTAACTCCATACCCTTTTCTCTTCCACCTCACACTCCCCAGAAGATCCCAGATGTTCCACCCAATCACAGGGATCAAGCAAGTGTAGAAGTGAAAAAGTTGCTCGCAAACAGAGTCATCCAAACCATCCCCACAGACCAGATAGGATCCGGAACTTACTCCAGATTCTTTTTAGTGCCAAAATGTCCAGGGGACTGGAAGTCCATATTGGACCTCAGCAAACTAAACAAATCCATAAAGAACGCCAAGTTCCGGATGGTGACACTGCAGTCTATACTCCCTCTGTTAGGGAAAGACAATTGGATGTGCTTCATAGACCTCAAAGATGCGTACTACCATATAAAAATGGACAGAGCATTGAGGAGTCATTTGTGCTTCTGGCTGTGTGCCAGTCATTACGAGATTTGTGCTCTGCCCTTTGGTCTCAGCACAGCCCCCATGGTGTTCACCAAATGTATGGCGGTAGTGACAGCTCACCTGAGATGTCTAGGATTCCGAGTGTTTCCGTACCTGGACGACTGGCTCCTGACCACCTCCACCAGGCATCTACTCATACAAACCAGAGAGTCCACTATCCAACTTTGTTCCCAGTTGGGGATTACAATAAATTGGGAAAAGTCTACCTTATCGCCCTCTCAATTTGAGACTTTTATAGGCGCAGAAATAGACACAGCCGCCATGTTAGTTCATCTTCCCTCAGAAAGAACGCAGAACCTCAAACAACAAATCCTCTGTCTACTTCCTCTACAGAAGGTCAAGGCATAGATGATGCTGAAACTGTTAGGGACCATGGCATCCACCATAATGTTAGTCCCTCTCACCAGATTACACATGCAAATTCTTCAATGGCTTCTATTTTCCCAGTGGTCCTTTCAACAACTTCCTCTATCTCACTACATCTTCATAACAGAGTCTTGCAAGAAGGATCTTCGTTGGTGGATTCAACTCTATCAACTCTCAGCAGGCACCCCATTCCTTCCTCGCCAACCCGTTGTTACTGTGACCATGGGTGCCTCCCAGATAGGGTGGGGTGGCATTATCTAGGCAGGACTGTCCAAGGCACATGGCAAGATCATGAGGCTCACCTGCATATCATTGTCCTAGAGATGAGGGCAGTACTTCTAGTATTGCAAGCACTTCACGACTCTCTCCCTCTAGGCATGATAGCAATACAATCACATAAAATGTCAGTGGTATGGTATCTCAACAAACAAGATTGAACCAGATCTTACCCCCTTTGTCGAGAGGCGATTTATGTTTGGAAGTGGGTGATATCTTCCCAGCGCTTTCTGGTGGCAATGCACATCCCAGGGACAACCAATGTGATAGCTGACAAACTCAGCCGGGCAATCTTAATGCCTCACGAGTGGTCTCTGAATCAGGAAATAGCAGAACAGATCTTACGCAAATAGGGACGGCCTTGCTGTGATCTCTTCGCCAGTCTGATCAACTCCAAATGCAGCAGCTACTTTTCCCTTACACCCCCTCTGGGGGAGTCACCAAGAGACACACTTGTTCTCGATTGGCCCCTGGGATTCCTTTATGCTTTCCCTCCTTTTCCTCTCATATCCAAGGTGATTCAGAAAGCTAAGCTATTGGGAAGCAAAATGATTCTCATCACTCTTTACTGGCCTCGTCAGAATTGGTTCCCCTTTCTCAGGCCTCATCTACTAGATGACCCATGGACTCTGGACCCAGTGCCAGACCTCTTGACACACATGTCAGGCTCCCTTCACCCCAGCCGCCACACCCTCAACTTGACAACGTGGCTGCTCCAATTCCATCCCTAGTCAGATTTCATGATATTTCACCTGCTGTGACCCACATCCTCACATCCTCTCATAAACCTTCCACTAGGAAGTTATACAGTATCAAATGGAGAAGGTTTTCTATCTGGGCGGAAGAAAGGAATGTAGATCCTTACACTGCATCCATCCCAATGGTTTTAGAATTTTTGTCTGAACTTTTCCATCAGGGATCTGCTACTGCCACAATTAGGGCCCAATTGGCAGCGGCATCTAATTTTCATTTGGGTCTCTATGAGTCTAACCTGATGTCACACAGATTGTGTAAAACCTTCCTGAAAGGTGCTACTTTGCTGAGACCCCCCCTTTCAGGAACCGGTAGCTTCCTGGGATCTGAACTTTATCTTGGCCAAGCTAACTTTACCACCCTTTGAACCTGCCCATTCATGTCCACTGAAAGTTCTGTCTTGGAAGACTTTGTTTCTAGTAGCCATCACATCAGCTAGACGGGTTACAAGCATTGTCTATAAAGCCTCCTTATCTGATTTTCCACAAAGACAGAGTTTCTCTTCGTACGAATCCTTCCTTTATCCCTAAAGTTTGCTGTCAAAATAACTTGAACCAAACTATAGAGTTACCAGTGTTTTTCCCTAACCATTCTAATGCAGCAGAATACAAATTTCATCAATTGGATGTTCACAGGCAGTTACGGTTCTACCTTCACAGGACTAAGGAACTCATAAAGTCAGACCAATTGTTCATATCCTTCTCTGATTCTAGACTAGGTCTGCCAGTCTCTAAAGTGACTCTATCAAATTGGATTTCAAGCTGTATTTCCTTGATTTACTCCTCCAATGGAAAAACTCTACCATTCAAGATTAAGGCTCACTCTACCTGGTCCCAGTCTGCATCTGCTGCCTTCCAAGCCAGAGTTCCAATTGACAATATTTGTGCAGCAGCAACCTGGGCTACCCCTCATACCTTTATTACTCATTACAAATTGGACCTAACCTTTAGGGGTAGAGCTTCCTATGGTTCCACGGTACTCAGGAGTATTTTTCCGTGAACCAATAATAAGGTGCTAGGGACACTGTCCCATATGTAAGAATGAAGGTGAGATAGGACTACAGAACATAAAGAAGTTATGTATTCACCATAATGTTCCATGTTTGTAGTCCACCTCGCCCTTCATTCTTACGAACCCACCCACCTACCCCTGTTCTGGAAGGATCTGGAGACAGGATAGTATTACCTTGAGAGGGTGGAGACCTTTCATTATTGCTGTTCTTTCTGGATAACCTTAGTTCTGTCTTTCTATAGTTTAGCAGAAAACAAGATCTGGGGATTGTACTAGTGCAGTAAGGGATACCTACCTAGCCACGAGCCAACTAAGAGACTTTGAGCTTTGTAATAGGCTGAGTTGGAGCCGAGGATCGGCTCTTAACCCATATGTAAGAATGAAGGGCAAGATGGACTACAAACATGGAACGTTATGATGAGTACTTAACTTCTTTTTTGTACAACCACACAGATACTTCTAGGGAAGGCTAGCACAGGGTCTCCAGCTGTGCCCCTTTTACCCAGACTATACGGTAGAAATCACTGCCACCACCCAGCTAATATTTATCAGCTACTAAAAGCCCCTTAAAAGGCTATCCAATTATTACTGTGCAATATTATTATCCAATTGGTAGTATAACTAAACAGTCAAGGCTTATTAGAGTGACTTGGTACAGGATCCTTATATACACGCAATGTACTCTTAGAGCTTAACATATCTCTACACAAAACAGCCACAGTTAAAAGTTTTTAAAATATTTAATAATAAATAATAAAAACACAAGACAATACTTCTTACTACACAGTGCTAGTCAAGAGTTCAGAGATCACTGAGAAATATTTAAAATAATTCAGTAGTACAGATCTGACATCACAGAAAAACAGTCTAATCTTTCTAGTTTTTAGCTATTTCTAAGAGAAAACACATGTCTAAGATAAACTTACAGGCAGAGTGCTAATGAGTTGGATGGTCAAGACAAAAATGCTTAATAATCTCTGATTCTCTCTGTTTTTAAAATCACACCCCTGGTTCCCATTACATCATTCTTCATACTTCCCTGGGTTCTCAGGCTAACAGAAACTACATTTACATTCTTAACATCTCCTTGTGTTATCTTGCAGCTGGTCAGGAAGCAGAGCAATAAAAATACATTTGCATGTTTAAATCTAGCAATTTAACTCTTGGTTAAAACAATAGAAAGAATGTCTTCATCTAGACGGGCTGGAGCCGACTTTAGATCAAAGGGTCACAACATGTTTTACTTGGTCAGTTTTCTGCCAGCAGAGTGCAATGGTGTTACATTTTTTTCAGTTCCACATCTAACAGCAGTTCTTTTCCATTTAAGACAACAAGCCTGTGTCTTACATTAATATTTACAAATGATAGAATTATCTATAAATTTCTATCTGGCTAGGCTGGCAGCCTTCACAAAATATACATACATTTTATGACTAGCAGCCAACAAGATCTGGGGATTACTCCAATGCATTATGGGATAGGTATTCAGCCACGAGCTAAGTGAAAGACTTCAGGCTAGTGTATTTGGCCAAGTCAGAGCCAAGAATCGGCTCCGAACCCCATCCAGTAAGAAAGAAGGGCGAGAAGGACAACAAACATGGAACGTTATGGTAGGTACATAACTTCTTTATTTTGTACTTGTTTATATAATGTACCATGCCATTATATGTGTATAAATTTATTTATTTTTCTTTGTTTACCAGGAAAATCTGAGAAACAAATTTTAGTGGAGGCCCAGGAAAAAAAGCTCCATTTGCTTACATTAGTTCCAGTTAAACACAGAGTAGTTACATTTCTATTTACATTTATACACAAACAGTTATATTTACACATTCTAAGATTTTACAGAAGTGGAAGGTACTAAGGAGAAAGCACGTGCAACTTTATGGATTGTACAGGCAACAGTCATGTATAAATGCTGTTTTGCATTTTAGTGAGAGGTTGAGAATATTCTGTTTACGGAGAAAATTTGGAGATTATCGTATGATGAACACAAAGTCATAACTTTGTGCAGGACCAAAATTAATGAAGATGTTGTTTAAGCAGTGGTTTAAGACTACTGAGTTTGTTGGAGAGTTTTATTTATGTGGGGATACTATTCCAGAGTTTAGCAGTGTACTGGGAGTAATGTGAGTGTCCTGCAACATTATCTGACTTATTTATAAGCAACAAGAATTTGTTACTAGAGCGGCAGTCCCTGTAAAGCAGTAATCAGTTTTGTAGTGCAGGACATTTTCTGGATGATGAATGAGTGTGTGCTGTAGATAGTTGTGAATATGTTAGGCAGTTGTGTAGTTCAAGCCAGTTTAATTGCTTTGAGCTGTGACAATGGTGGGCCCTGTGAGGGAGATTGGTGGAAAATGTAGCTATTTTATTGTAGCAGGAGGCAAGTTTCTTTCTTTGAGCATTGTTTAAGTTTGATAGGATTGGGCCAGTGTATAAGTGAGTTGGTATTAAGAAGGCAATGGCTAGAATTTTTCTTGCAGTATCTGTAAGGAATCCATTGATCCTATAAACTAAGGGAACCTAGTTTCTGGTGAGTAGATTTAATGGTGTGCAGTATATGCTGGTCATGTTTGAGACTGCTATCTGTTATAACCCCTAGAAGTTTACTGTGAGTTACAGTTTCAGTGAAAGCATTATTTGCTGACTTTATGATAAATGATTGCATTTGATTTTGGCAACTTTTTGAGGTAAAAAGCATTAACTTAGTTTTTCTCGGGGTTGAGTAAGAGTTTTGATTCTTTGAGGCAGGTTTCTACAGAGAAGAAAGATTTTTAGGTAATGTCTAGGAGCTTATTTATTGTTGAGGATGCACATATTAATGTTGAGTCATCTGCATACTGAACTTGTAAAATAAATAAATAAAAATAAATAAACTAAACTAGCACGGAGAGTGGAGGTGTGGAGGTCATTAATAAATATATTAAATAGGAGAGGACTGAGAGGAACCAGGATAGAGCCCTGAGGGACACCTATAGTAACTGGTTGAAAGGATGAGTAGGTTTGTTGCCATTTATCAGATTGTTGGCTTTCAGATAGGTAACTAAGAAACCACAACAAGGAGTGTTGTGAAAGTCCTATTGAGGAGAGTCAAATGAGCAGTTGCTGGTGTGAGACTGTATCAAATGCCTTTGACAAGTCTAAGAAAATGGTGGACACAAGCAGACCATTGTTTCTATGGTGGTTTATTATATTGGCAAAATGTATTAGAGCAGTAGTAGTGCTGTGCTGGGGCCTAAAGCCATGTTGTGTTTCTGAAAGTAGGTTAAATGAGGTTAGGTATTGCATCAGGTGCATATGGAAGCATTTTGCGAATATTTTGGATGGGGGGGGTCGCTATTGGTCTGTAGTTATTAAACTCTGTAGATGTGCCACCTTTAGGTAGTGGTATCATGTAGGTCTTTTTCCACAGTGATAGGACATATCTTTCTGCTATGGCTTTATTAATTAATATGGACACTGGGAAGGTTATGACTTCTGCAGCCATTTTTAAGTAGTCTGATGGTAATTGGTATACAATTCATAGGTTCATAGGTGTGTACTAGGCTAATGGCTGTGGGGCCTTTACAAGTCTAGCCATAGGATTACACTGGCATAGTGCCACCTGACCTTAGTTCCCAGTGCCTCTGTTGAGTAGAGCCACTTGTGTTATCCTGGGGTGAATTTTCTGTTTCCCATCCACTCATCAAGATTTCTCTTGAAGAGGGTCAGCGAGGGGCTCTGCTTGATATGTATGGGAAGTCTGTTCAATAGGACGGGCAGTCTCTGGGTTATGAACCTGTCCCTCCAGCATGTTCTGTTAATTGTGGTAATGAGGTTGAGGTCTTTGGAGCATGTGATGCAGAGGGATTGGGATTTCTTTAGATGTAGCATTTCTAACAGAGTTGGGTCAGACATGGCTTTGTAAGTCAAGCAGAGATCGCTTCTAAGTAGGCAATATGAGACAGAGAATAGTTGGAGTTTTTTGAGTTTGCCCATATAGGACAAGTGTTTAAGCCCTAGGATCCTCTATGTGAGGTACTTTTGCGGCCTCTCCAGTTGTTGCAGGTGTCCAGTGAGGTACATGCTAAATGGGGCATTGTACTCGATGATTAGCCTAATGAGGGGAGAGCAGAGGGAGACAATGACCTCTTTCTTCCTGGATGCAAAACCCTTAGTAATGAGATGTGCCACATAGACGGACTTTCTGACCACAGTGGCAATGTGGTGATCAAAAGAGAGGTTGCTGTCAACCTGTGTTCCCAGATCTCTTATAAGGTCTTCTGTGTTCAGTGGACTACCATCAATGTGGTAATTCATGAGAACCGGATTTTTCCCAAAGGGGATGATGATGCATTTTTTGGCATTGAGTTTAAGGCCATGGTTCTGACACCAGTCGTTGGTCACAGTGAGGCCATTCTGTAGGATGTCAACATCACTTGGGGAGTTAATAATAGCTCCCAACTTGCAATCATCTGTGAACTTTGTCAGCCAGAGACCCTTCATGTTGGCCTGGACTTCAGAGAAGTAGATACCAAACAGGAGTGGACCCAGGACCGAACCCTGTGGGACTCCACTCATGACTAATCAGCAGTCTGACTTGGAGTCAGCTACTTTCACACTGTGGGTTCTATCTGTGAGCCAGTTTGTAATCCACCTAGTGATGTAGGGGTTGATGCCAAGCTTAGTGAGTTTTTCTATGATTCCTGAGTGGGGAATGGTATCAAAAGCCTTGGCCAAATTAAGGTAGGCTGTATGAACCACCTTGTCTTCATCCACAGCTCTGGTAACTGACTCAAAGAAGTCGACCAAGTTGAGCAGGCATGATCTGCCCTTCACAAAACCAAATTGTGTGGGATCCAGAGTTTAGAGATTCGCTAGATCTTTGTTTATTACATCCATTATGATGTTTTCCATAGCTTTGCATATCAGACTCATCAAGCTAATGGGGTGATAGTTCCCAGGGTCTGCAGTCGCTCCTCCATTGTGGAGAGGGATAACTGTAGCAGTGAGCCATTCAGCAGGGACAAAGCCTGAGGTGAGGCTGTGATTAAACAAAGCACACAGGTGAGGTGCCAGTTCACCCTGTAGTTCATGTAGAACACAACCAGGGATATTTTCAGGTAACATAGAAGCTGTATTCTTGGCCTTGGACAATGCTGTCTTAACCTGTGCAACAGTAATACTCGGTGCCTGGTAATCTATTAGTATTGTGATTGGTCCTTTGGGGGGGTGAGGGGGGTAAAGGTAGCACTGAATCTGTCGGCCAGTATACTGGCAATATCTGTTGGCTCGGTATAGGTGATACCATTGTGCAGTAGCTCAGAGCAAATCTGGGTATTGCCGTAGACATTCTTTACATAACTATAGAAGGCCTTGTGGTTGTCTTTACTATCTGCTGCAATTCTGTTTTCATACCTAGCTTTAGAGGATTTGATGAGAGATCTCAACTTTTTTTGAGGCAGATAGAGTTTTTCCAGTCTTATTAAATATAATAGTATATATAAAATCTTTTATTACACTGGGATTAAATGAATATGTGACCATCAAACCAGTTTTAACATCTAAAGCAGAAAATATTTAGTATATTTTGCCTTAGCTTTATATTGTCCTATATTATATTTAATAGGTCTACACCCCTTGTTAATAATCAGTATTTTACATGGGATTATTTTCCTTCTATAATAGTATGGTAGGTATGTTATTATGGACCTTTATATCGTCTATATTATCCTTGATAGGTTTTTCGATATTATGTTTTTAACAGCACATTTTTGGATAGAAGTTAATGGTTCGTCTAAATATGCACAGTTTTTGTTGTAATAACATTGGGAATGTTTTATTTTATACTATGTACAACATTTTTTAGTTTAAGGTGTATGTATGTTTTTTTCTTTAAAAATAGTTTTGCAGGAACTGTGTTTTGGAAAATGCACGGAGACATTAAATATATGGAAAGTGCAATTTCAAAAAGAGTCCCCTTTTAAATGTTAATTGATTCCTTTGAAATGTTAATTGATCAATTTGGGGGCAATGTTATATAAGGGAAGGGTAGCAGATGTAATATGATTCTTATCTGAAGAAGTCTAGCTTGTAGATGAAAGCGCTTATATTTTGTATTGTGGACTTTTTATAAAGACTGATTTTTACCTCAACAAGGTGGCCTGGATTTCTTTACTTTGGTTGATAAAAGTAAATGGGGCAGGGTAATGCAAGAGATGTAATATCACTGTAAAATGTAATAATCAAGAAAGGTGGTAGTAAATTCTTACACTGATGGTTACCAACTAATGGACAGCATACAGGGCCTGGTGGTTTCTGAAAGGAGGGAATGGAAGCTGTTAACAAATATGAAGTTTTTAAGGAATAGTCTAAGTTTTTTATGCCATAAAGGATGAGAAGGTTTTGTGTATTATAAGCAGTTATCTAGCACAGAATTTGAAACATTAAGGGCAGGAGGCATTTAGAAAAAAAATATTTCTTGCAATGTTACTAACAAAATATTGATGTGAGTAGAATATAGACTTGAATGAGGAGAAGAGAATTAAAGGCTCTTTATAAATGAAATTTACTGCAAAGTGTCAAGGAATAGGAGACTAAGGGACAGAATGGCTAAAATATTATGTTTTACATCAAAAAGGATGTCAGTAACACATTATGTAGTATACAGGAAACAGTTACACATTATGTAGTATACAGGAAACAGTTACACATTATGTAGTATACAGGAAACAGTTACACATTATGGATGTAGGTTTATCTTTTCATTTGTTCTTAAAAAGGGCCTGTTATTTTAGCTTTAAATACACCCTGCTTAAGAAGGGGGGGGGGGGGGGTTGATCAAGGACATGTTAAGATCAAGAATGTAAAGTGAAGATTATTTTGTAAGGTGTGAGGGCCACACATCTTTGATTGGTGAACATACAGTGGAATGGTGGGACAAACAAAAGACAACGGTGGTTATAGATTGCATGAAGGTGGAAAGGATAGGTGATCAGAAGGAGTATAAAGTACATGACTCGTGGATTAAGTGTATACCTCACAGGAAATGATAAGTATGAGTAAAAAATAAATTACAATAAAATGAAAGAGTTGCAGAGCAGCAAAAGAAGCCATTTTAAAAGGCTGATTAAAAAACAGGAAACAGGCTCTAAATATAATCACCAAACAGAGGGTATGCTGCATAATTTTTGAAAGGATACATTGAGTATGAAGGAACCCAGAATAATGACAGTAGTAGAGAAATATTTGAATGAGAATTTGGGAAGATGCTGCAGGATTAAGGAAGAATGTTAGGAAAGGCTTATGGAACCTGATGCAGAAGAGGGGATATGTTGACAGGACCTATTATGAGGAAGAATTGAACAGGTTAACAGTCTGGAGACACTAGTGAAATACAAAACAAAACAAAACAAAAAAACTTAGGAATTTAATACAAAAAGGAATAATGGCCAAAAGTAATATCTTCTCCGCTATATTTAAGCAATAATGCAAAAAATAGGATTGCCATTATTAGGAAATGAATGCACTCCTAAAGGTGTGTGCATTGGGCCTCACCACACCTGGAAGGCCATTAATTCCCCTGAAACCTTACCTCCCCCACCCGTAAGGGTGTTAATTCCATGATAACACATACTCTGGAGGGAATTATTGTACTTAGAGAATGGGCTATCTATTAAACTGTTTTTTTAATATATTTTCAAGTAAAATAATTCCACTGCTTAATTTCCACACACACACACACACACACACACACACACACACACACACACACACACACACACACACACACATTCAGAAGCAGAGACATCCAGACAGATGTACGTACATAGTTACAGTCCTTTTGTTGAGTGAATACACCTGAAATGTCTCATTATGATCAAATAAATGAAAAATAAAATCATAGAATGCCACACATTGGCTCTCCCACCTCTGAACTGTTCCTGATTTTGCCACATAGTTCTGCACTGTCCCTTGTAGAATGTTTTATTTGCTGGGAAATCACTGAGAATTAAAGTTGTTCAATAATGCCAAGCATTAGAGTTCCATACTTATAGTTTAGACAATGTGTGCTGATGTACTGCCTGTTAAAGTTGAAAGAATTTAGTATGCACTGTGTTTGTCTCTACCTCTCTCTCATGCTCTGTGTCACTCAAGCTGTCTTTCTTCTCTGACACACACACACACACACACACACACACACACACACACACACACACACACACACACACACACACACACACACACACACACACACACACACAGAGTATTGTGAAGATTTACACTTTGCCCATTCTCCAAAATGATGTATCATCCAAACAAGATAGAGCAGAACGTTTTAGTAGTAATCTGATAATGCTTCAGAATAACGAAGGAGGGAAGGTAGAAATAAAATAAAGACATGGAGACAATTAGTACAATTAGATCTTAATGACCTTTATAAACAGAAGAATTACGGGAAATTTAGCAAACATACATAATACAATAAAATATACTACAAATTAATTTTAATAAAGGAAACAGTATAGGTGAAATCAGATTGTATATTGTCGAGCTTTCTTTTGGTATTATGCAAAAGTAAGGCTTTTATTAAAAAAAAGGTAATCTTTTCAGGGTTACTGATGAAATATGGAATACTAAAATACATTTATTTATTTATTTTTTGCTCAGTGGGTAAGTGGATTGGTCTATTGACCATTTTCAGCCATAACCCAAGCTCAAAGAGTAGAAAATACACCACAGTGTTTCAATCAACAGTATTAAATACAAAATAAGGGGTCTATATCAGAATCGCGAATGTTCACAATGTCGAATCTGACATTGTCGACACATAAACAGCAAAACCGCAGAACATCGAAGAGGTAAATGGAAATCTCCCTAAGGGGAGATTTCCATTTACTTCAATGAAGTGCAGTCTCAGAGTTGTAATATTTAAGTAATAGGGGGTGTGGGGGGTGCAGGGTGGCTTGTTCCCCCGCTTAAAGCTAGGTGAAAACAAAAACCAGAAGACAAAATTACCCTGTACTTGTGAATGCCAAGGGAATTATTGTATAGTCCACACTTGTAAATTCTCCACACTCAAATGGCTGCTGTAGACAGAATCCAGGATAAAATCAGTTATGTTAGATGCTAAATAAATGTCCACAAAGCGGTCCTATGTGGACATTTATTTAGCATCTAACATAACTGATTTTATCCTGGATTCTGTCTACAGCAGCCATTTGAGTGTGGAGAATTTACAAGTGTGGACTATACAAGAATTCCCTTGGCATTCACAAGTACAGGGTAATTTTGTCTTCTGGTTTTTGTTTTCACTTGTTTGTTACTTTTTGCGTTTGATGGTTTTATTAGGTGTTCGATGTTACCGGACTTCGACGATATGGTGTTGATCATATCGTATTCGAAGTTCAGTAACTTCAAGCATCTAATATAGACCTCAAAATAAGTACACAGTAAAATTCAGAGCATAATGGTAAGATGGAATGCAGATATGGGAAGTTTAAAAGATCCAGTTAGAGTGCAAGCTAGGATATGCATAAAATACAGTGCAATCATGCATACAATACATAACCTCCTATATACATGTGAAATATTTGTGTATTAGATGCCACATTAAGAGGCTGATAAAAGTTTATTAAATGTATTTTATTATTCATAATATGTGATGTTGTTACCTAATCATAAATGGTGCCATTTATTTATTTTTTTATTTTACATTTGTTAACCGGAGGTGTCTGACTGAGCCAAAAAGGCACTTTTTCAGCAGAGGCCCGGGGAGAAAGCTCCACATAGAAAAATTACAGATACATTTAGTTATTTAGTTATTTAGGCATGATCAGTATACACACAAATTACAAAGACATGTTTTTACAGTGGTATGCGGCACATCAACAGTTACAGTGGAGAGAACAAACAAAAAAATATTAATTTAAAAATAAAGGTAATTAATAGATTTGTGGTATACAGCTGAAATTTGGAACATAGGTAGAATGCATACATAGTACGCAGGCACAGTACATACATTGTAGATTAGCCAGTGTTTGTGAGTAAGATTGAAAACTATTATCAAGTACTCTAGGTTTAGTATGTGTATCTTATCCACTTTCACTAGCCTGGGGAGCAATCATGACACTGCCAACTTTGCTTGAGATGTTGCCTGATGAGGTCTTTAAAGGAGGCTTTGGATGATGTGTTTTGAATGCTAGTAGGGACAGAGTTCCATTTTTTAGCCACTGAACTACTATATAGTGCATCTCCAAAGCTATTGTAGCTGTTGGTGACTTCTAGTAGTAGTTTGCTTGATGATCTAAGAGGCCTTTTGGCTGAGTGATGTTGTAGTAGGTTTTTGAGGGCAGGACACTTATTGGGGAGGTAATAGATGGAATGACAGAGGCAGAATTGATTGTAGGTTAGGAGGTTGGGCAGTTCAAGCCAGTGGAGCTGTCTCAAAGCAGTACAATGATGAGTTCTATATGAGCAATTTGCAGCAAAGTGGGCAATTCTGTTATAGCAGGCTTCCATTTTGCTTAGTTCAGTTTTGCTGAGATTACGCAGAATGGGAGATGCATAGAGTAGGGTGGATAGAAGTTGGGAGCAAGCAATGGCTGATCTTGTGTTGTTGGTAAGAAATGGTTTGATACGGTAGAGTGATCCCAGTTTGGCATGTACATTTTTAATAGTTAAGTTGAGATGATTATCACATTTTAGGTGGGAGTCTATGGTTATTCCCAATAGCTTAGCCTGTGCCACTGGAGCGGTTGGAGTAGCATTTGTGGAGTAGATAGTGAATTGACTGTTATCAGTGTTTTTGTTACAACTGGTTATAATCATAAACTTGAGTTTTCTTTGGATTGAGGATAAGTTGGGCTTTGGTAAGGTAGTTTTCAACATCAGAGAATGTTAGTTGAGTTGTTTTCAGGAGGGTGGGAATGTTTTGTGCAGCACAGATTAAGGTAGCGTCATCTGCATACTGAATGATAGATGCATGCTGTGTGGAGGTATGGAGGTCATTTGTGAAGATTGTGAATAGTAGTGGTCCTAAGATAGAACCCTGTGGTACTACTATAGTTATAGGCAGCTGAGGAGAGAGAGAATTTTCCCATTTAACAGCTTGGTACCTGTCAGTTAAGTAGCTTTGGAACCAGGTAAAAGTGGAATTTGATAGGTTATATTGGTTTAGTTTGTTTAGCAGGACTGGGTGCAATACTGTGTCAAATGCTTTGGACATATCCAAAAAAAGAGTTGACATCTGCAGGCCTTCATTTTTGAGATGGTTTACTGTGTCTGTGAAGCAGAGGAGGGCTGTAGTGGTACTATGGGCAGGTCTGAAACCATGCTGCGTAGGTGACAGGATGTTGCTGTCTAGGAGATATTTTAGCATCTGGGTATGGATGCATTTTTGTAGGATTTTCGCCAGGGGGGAGAGTAAAGCAATGGGTCTGTAGTTGTTAAGTTCAGTGGAGGTCTTGCCTTTATGTATGGGTTTAGCATAGGATATTTTTCCAGAGTTTGGGCACATAGTTTTCAACAATTGATCTGTTAATGAGAGTGGAGATTGGGATAGTAATAGCATCTGCTGTGAGTTTCAAGAAATAGTTGGGGAGTAGGTCGGCTTTTGTTGATGAGGTTTTTAGTTTGGAGAGCATGCTTTTGATTGAATTGGTGGAAACTGTTTTGAGGGTAAAGCTTGTATTAGTGTTATTTGTGTTGGGGGATAGTGAGAAAGGAACTGTCCTGTGATACTAAGGATAGAATTGAGTTCACAAAGTGGGAAATGAATTGTGTTTCGATGGGAACTTTAGTGTCAGCGTGGTTGGTTTGGGGGTAGCCTTTTGGGTGGGTTTTAGTGGCTGGTTTACATTTTTCCAAAATTTTTGGGGGTTGTGTTGGTATTTAGTTTGTAATGTTGTGTAACAAATATAATAAAAAATTTAACAAACCACATCTGAAGAGTATATAGTTGAAACCAACGTTGTTTAATACACAAAGTAAGCGCTTTCATGATCTGTAACTGACCGCTTCTTTAGACTTATACATTCAAATGAAATAATCATAGCATTTAAATAGTATCTCATCAAATCAACAATTAAAGTAAATCAGTCAAGTCTATTAATCAAATTAATTAAGCACTTAAAAACACAGTAAATAGATTCTGTCAAAAAATTTGAAACCCTAAAAACTAATAAAACAGCAGAGTTATAAAAAACAACTAAGTTGAATAGCAATAAATATTTTTTCAAAAATCTTAGTGTTTAAGTGGTTTGGCTTTAAGGAAGGGCTTAAGTGACACTACACCATTAATCCCTGGTAGTTTATCTGCCTGCAGCAGCAAAATCCATTTTTGGTCTGCTGCTTCCATCTTGTTCTTAATGTCACCGCCCCTCATACTTTGTTCTGTAATTTCTAGCACTAAAAAGTTAAAAACATGTTGAGAGCCTTCTGCTTGAACATGTCTTGCTAAGGCACTAGTTTCTTTAGCATAATTTATATCTCTTAAATGTTCTAGAATGCGCTCTTTGAAACTTCTGTTGGTTTTACCAACATAAAATACATAGCATAATTTGCAGAAGCTAAGGTACACTAAATGTTGTGTTTTACAATCAGCATAGAAGTCAATGTCAAAGTAGTGTACCTTAACTTCTGCAAATTATGCTATGTAATTTATGTTGGTAAAACCAACAGAAGTTTCAAAGAGCCTGCATGGGGGTACATTGTGGGGTTGTTAGTTAGGACCCAGTCAAGGATGGATTCCCTTTTAGATTTTTTATTGAATCTAGTTGGAATTTGGACTAGCTGCTGGTAGCCATGGAGATTTATTAGATTACTTGGTGGTTCTGATATGCAGGTGAACCAATCTAGGTTGAAATCCCCCAGAATAAAGGTTTCTTGTGAGTATGTGGAAAAACACCAGGATAAGAAGTATTCAAGGCTAGCAGGTGTATTACCAGGTGAAATATAGATCACAATTGTGGTGATTACCTTTTTAGGGTGATGTTGAAGTTGTGAGATAAGTATGTCCCAATTATTGGGGGAAGGGTAGGAGTTTGGTAATTGATGTACAGTTAAGTTGGACTTATACAGTAAGACAGTTCCACCCCCTTTACAAAGTGGTCTGTCTTGTCTAATGATATTGTAGCTGGTAGGGAGAACTTCTGAGTTAGCTATGTTTTTATTTAGCCAGGTTTCTGCTAAAGCAACTATGTCTGGGGAGTAGTGTACTATCGTGACCTGGAGTTCAGGTATTTTATTTTTGATACTTTTAATATTAATATTTAGCATTAAAAGATGGTTGGTTTTGCTGCTGTTGTTGATTTGCCCCGGGATGAAGAAAGTGGGGGTGTTATGTTCTGACATTTGTATTGGAGCAGTTTGTGTTGAACAGGATGGATTTGGGCCTGGGTTGGTGTGGATATCCCCACTTATGGTGAGCCTGGAGTTAAAATGGTTATACAGATTTTGGAGTTTGTTGAGGAGTGTGAGAAAGTATTGTGTTTTTTTGGAGTAGGAATGAGAGCATATGTGTTTAGTTCTGAATTGGTCCGTTATGTAGTTCTTGAACAATTGTGGGCAGATATTATTATAATGTGCGGTGTCTGTATATGAGAATGTAGTGTTGTGCTACTGAGTTTAGGGATATTGCTAGAATGATAACTTTTGGTATTATAAAGAATTATGAGAAGACAGACGACTTAGTTGTGTGATAGTCATGGTTATAAATTTTAAGTTGGTTCTAGGTGTGGGTCTGGATAGGAATTATAGAGTTGCACTTTATGTGGATGGGTAAGTAGTGTAGGTGATGTAAATAATGCCTAGTGGGAATGAGAGTGGTTGAGAGTATTTTGTGGTGGAGCAAGATGGTGTGGTATAATGTGGTCTGACTTGAGGAGCTGTGATTGGTGGAGGTGATATGAGGTTGAGCTGTGGGTGTGGCTGTGATTACTATAAATGTAGAGGTAGTGGATGTGGTAGGGAATAGGGGGCAAGACAGGGGAGCAGAGAGAGCCCAAGCATTAGCGAGGGCAAATGGAGCGGGGCAGAGCCCACCAAGACAAGAGTAAAAAGTAAGTATTACTTTACAAATCTGAACACTTTAAATAAATTCCTGAAGTCTAATGGCTTACCAGCAAGCAGAATGCAATTGCTGAAGAGCACTTGTGTCCTGGTGGGAGACTAGAAATTTAAAGATGGCTCCATGCTCAGCAGGACTCTAATATAGACTTAGTATTGGGGGAGGGAGATAGCGCAAGGGGTGTAAACCAGGTGGAATGCAAAGAAACCAGCGAAACCAGAGAGGCAATCAGTGGAAATCTATCCATGAAGGCTTCAGAGGGGATAAGTAATAATTCAAACTACATGTAAAGTGAAGGAGAGAAGAGACAGCAAAGTTTATTAAGGTTGGGATGATTAATGCACATATTAAAAAATAAAATCTTCTTATCGATTTGTGAATAGATGTCAAAGGAAAAATATACTTTAAAAATGATCAAAACACGGTAGGTTCAGGTTAAGGCACTTTAATCTTGCAGCAAGGAGACAAAAACGTGCTAATACAGAGTTTGTCTAACTAGAAACAGGAAATGCTAACATTTTTATACACTTTCTAATAAGACATTGCCTACCAAGCTGACATAGTGAATCACAAGTTTTGTCATCATCATTTAGTAATAATTGTTTTTACAATATTCTGCTGGTATCATCAATTTTTGTGAGAAACTTCCTAAGAAAAACAACGTGGCCTTGGCTACCACCGGTTAGATATATGCAATGTTACCATTCAAGGTACTATGGCTAATTCAAGCACAAAGCAAGTATAGATTGCAGTTCATTTTCTCTAACAATCCTTTGTCTATGTTATCTCTAAACTTCTGCAGCTGCACATGTTCTCTTACTTCGAACAGAGCTGATTGTTTAAAATCATTACATTTACAGAATATATCATTGTTCATTCATTTCTCCTGACCTAGCAGATAATCACCTGCTTCTCAAGTAAATTTCCAAAAGCCATAAACATGAATATTGCTGTGCTAGCAATTACTAGGTCAGAGGGCATCTTGCAAGTTTCAGAAAGCACACTGCAGTTTCAAAAAGCATCTTTTCAGTTTCATATGAAACTCAACTGTATATAAAACAGTGCATATAAAATAGAATGAAAAACGTGTTAACTTATTTAGTTTCTAATTAGCATTAAGCATACACGCATTAATACATATTTTTTTGACATTTTCCCCCTGTTAATACTTTTTAATTCTATTTTCAAAAGAATAAACAGTTTGCTTCTTTTCCTAACCTCTTCCATTCAGGATTTGCAGTTAAGAAAGTCATTCAGTTTAAACTTATGAAAGTGTTTCACATTCTAACAATTCTTCAAGCTCAGTACCTTGATACATAGTCTCAGAAACTGATATATCTATAAATTCTTTGATTAACTTTTTCATGCAGGGGATACCACAACAAATACAAGCTCCAATTAGGAGTAATCCCACACAAATGGCAATCAGGATGTTCATTAGGATGGAACCCCACCCCCCAAACAAATTCTGGAAAATGTCTGTCAGAGGGTTTGGGCCTGGTTTGGTCATGGCCGACACTTGCTGTATCACCTCAAGGTGGCCATTTATCTTGTGTTGATGATCTGGTATATACGCACAGCACTCTTCTTTGATTAAAGCGCACGTACCACCTCTCGCCGCTAGGGTGAAGTCAAGAGCCATTCGGTTCTGGAGCACTACAGTTCTCATAGCATTCAGTTCATCAGTTATCAGTTTAAGAGCAGAAAAAGTTGCATTATTCATTACTTCGAGAAGTTTAGACAGTTTTCACAGCTCCCAAATCGATTTTACTGTGCCATATGCAGGTAATATGCCTGCCCACGATATAACAGCATCACTCAAGTCCATGTGCGTCAGTTTGGTACCCACAGTATGATGGTCTTTCCAGCCCGCCTCGATCTGTCCCACTGGATTTTCAGGCTTTTTGACAGCTTTCTTGGCCACATCTTGGGTATTTCGAATATTTCCCTGAGGCAAAACTGCAGTGTGTCGTATGGCCGGGACCAGGTACCCCAAAAAACAACTGCCGGACCAATTCTCAGGTAACCATTTATATGCTTTTTTACCACACACAAAATAACAGTCCTCTACCTTAGTAGTTACTTTTTTACGAAATGGCTGCCCTGCATGAAACATTTTCCTATCTATTACAGATAGTTGTTTAAAAAGTACAGGATTACGTTGCACTTGGACAATAGTCTTATGCATGGACTCAAGAAATGAGTCATAATTTGAACTACAAGTTCCACCCATTTTATTTGCTTTGGTATAACATTTGTAATGTACAGTCACATTGCACTTGCTCCAACCCACTTGGATTGTGTCATTCTTATAAAAACATACAGTTCCCTTTTGTGTCACAGGCAAATACAGTGCTACCTTATCATATGCTTTAATAGCTACTGTGTCATAAACCAAATTTTCCCAGGTCTCATTGACCCCTAGGGGGACTGCAGTCATTAATAACTCCCCGTATGCTGTTGGTATGGCTGTGCAAATCCAGCAGTTCGAAAAATTGAAAGTCTCAGCATACACATGTGTAATTGCCTGGTAAGTGTTAAAGTTTGGGTGCCAGTCTATGTTCGGCTCATCACGTTTAATCAGTTCAACTTTTGTGGCAGGAAAAAGGAAAGGCCACAACAAAAAGAACAATGTTATCAGTATAGCTACCAGAATAATCATGCAAGTTTTCTGAGGTTGTTCTGTATTTCTGTTTGCTCTATACCTGGTCATTTTGTTCTTGTTGTACAACAGTAACAAGGTTTTTGTCCAGTTCAAAGTTCTTAACCAGTTTACAGTGTGTCAAATGAATCCAGGACGCTCGCTCCATGATCTTGACTGCAGTGGGTGTCGACAGTAGTACCTGGTATGGCCCTTCCCACTTCAGAGAACTCCAGTTTTTTTCTTTTCCCCACCTTCACCCAGACCCATGCACCTGGGGCTACTGCTGCTTCTGATTGTTTCGTTTGCTCTTTATCTGAAACAGAATTTAACTGCAAAAGTTTGTTATTCAAAAATCGCCTCATAAACCCTGCAAGTGAACTGTCAGCCTCCTGCTCTGCAGGCATGAGAGGATTCCATTGAGTTGTATAATATGCCCTCCCAAACAGAACTTCAAAAGGAGTTAACCCTTTTGCATTTGGAACAGTTCTCATGCTCAACAGTGCCAGAGGTAAACAGTGCACCCAGTTCTTTTGTGTCTCACTAATCAATTTTCTAAGCTTACTTTTCAACACCCCATTATGCCTCTCTACTAATCCTGCAGATTGGGGGTAGTATGCACAATTGTTTTTCAGAGATATCACAAAATAACGACTAAGTTGTTGTATAGTTTGATTTACAAAGTGTGTGCCATTGTCACTATAAATCTTTTCCGGTATGCCAAATCTAGGAATAATTTCTTTAACAAGGACTTTTGCAACAGTAGCTGCATCTGGATTTTTAGTTGGAAAAGCTTCCACCCATTTGGAAAACATATCTATAATGACAAGGCAGTACTTCTTATTTTCACATTTGTTCAGTTCTATAAAATCCATACAAATAGTATGGAACGGATACGGTGGTATAGGGAAACTCCCTTGCTTAGGTTTCAATGCCCCTTGTGCATGATGCTTGTTACAAACATGGCATGCTGCACAAAAATTTTTTGTGTAATTTGTAAATCCATACGTTGTAAACACCCGATTCACTAACTGTACCATCCCCCCTGTTGAGACATGGCACTGCCCATGGCTCAACAAAGCTGCATATCTAAACAAGTTAGATGGTAAGATCGGGTTCTTTTCTTTGGAGATGTATAGTCCCTTTTCAAGGATTGCTCCTCTTTTTATCCACTTCTGTTTTTCTACATTTGTAGTAAGTGTCTGCATTGTTTTTAACATTTCTAAGTCTAAAATCTCAGATGGTTGTAATTCCTCACTTAAAAGAAAAACTTCTGAAGCTTAAGCTGCTTGTTCTGCAGCTGTATCAGCCCTCGCATTACCTTTCGAAATTCTATCCTGTTGCTTGGTATGAGCTACACATTTACAAATGGCTACTTTCTGAAGTAACTGAATAGAGTCTAATAAATCTAAAATAAATTGCACATGGTTAATTGGTTTACCAGTAGATGTTATCATTCCTCTATTTTTCCACTGCCGTGCAAAAACATATAGAGTAGAAAAAGCATGCTGACTGTCAGTAAAAATGTTTATTTTCTTACCTTTTGCTAAGGTACATGCCCTTATCAAGGCAATCAATTCTGCTGCTTGTGCAGATAAGTTGTGTGGTAAAGACTTTGCTTCTAAAATCTCAGTATCAGAAACTACTGCATACCCCACTAGATTCTGTCCTGTAGGACCCCTCCTGCACGAGCCGTCCACATAGTATGTCACCTCAGCATCATCCAAGGGAACATCTGTAAGGTCTTTTCTAGATAGTGTCTTTTGCTCAATCTCCTGCAGGCAGCAGTGTGGTTTGCCATCTGCAGGGGTTGGGAGCAAGGTTGACGGATTCAAAGTAGTGCATCGTTCAATTGTCATATGAGGTTGGCTCAACAGTATAGTCATACAGGAAAGATGTCTAGCAGGAGAAAGATATGCTACTTTTTCTTGCAGTAAAATAATCGCAACTGCATGAGGCACTCTCAATGTGAGAGGGTGGAACAACACTACTGAGGCTGAAGCCTGCACTGCCATTGCAGCTGTGACTACTGCTTGTACACAGTGGGGCAAGGATCGTGCCACTGGGTCTAGCTGTGATGAATAATAAGCTATGGGGCATTGTTTGTCCCAATGTTGTTGTGTTAACACTGATGTCATATAACCTTGCTTACAGTCTACAGTTTGGAAAAATCGCTTATGATAGTTTGGTAATCCTAAAACTAAGGAAGAAGCTATCAGTTATTTCAGTTTGCAGAAAGCTGATTCTGCTTCTGGTGTCCACTGTAATAAATCCTGTGCTGCCATCGGCATTTTGAATATCAAGTTAGTCAGTGGAGCAGAGTCCAAAGCATAGTTTGGTATCCAACTCTGACAAAAGTTAGTAGTATCCAGGAAGGGCATAATTTCCTTCTTGGTAGTTGGTTTAGGTGCTTGTGATATTGCTACTTTTCTGTCTTCATCTAATATTCTACCTTCTTTGGATATTACATATCCCAGGTATTTGACCTGTTTCTTCCAAAGTTGCAGTTTGTTTTTGTTTACCTTGTGTCCTTGAGTGGCTAAAAATTGTAATAATGCTATGGTATCCTCTCTGCATTATTGCGGGGTGGGGGCTGCCAGCAGAATGTCGTCTACATAAAGTAAAATCTGACTACCTTTCGGTGGGATAAATCCCGCCAGGTTACTTGCCATTTCTTGTGCGAATATTGTTGGACTTTCACAATATCCCTGTGGTAGTCTCGTATATGTATACCGTTTCCCCTGAAATGTAAATGCAAACCAATGTTGGCTGTCAGGGTGTATCGGTATTGAGAAAAATGCATTGCTAATATCTACCACAGAAAAATACTTCTGTTGAGGTTTCAAATCATTCAATAAAGTGTGTGGATCTGGCACCGTAGGTGCCCTGGGTATAACTGCATCATTTACAGCTTGTAAATCTTGGACGATACGCATTCCCCGTTTGCTTTCCTAACAGGAAATAAGGGCGTATTACATGGTATATCAGGAGATTCTATTAAGACTCCTTCCTTAAGTAAGGCTGCTATTATAGGTTTGATTCCTATTTCTGCATCCTTTCTTAAGGCATACTGTCTCTTTTGAGGTCAAAATGCTGATTTTGGTGTAATAGTAACTGGTCCTGCTGTACGAATAAGTCCTACATCTGATTTCCCTGTTGACCAGAGTGTCTCTGGTATGTCTCGCAAGGCTTTTTCCTCTTCCTCTAGTAAGAGTGCTACTCAGCTATCCTCACTTGCCTGTGAGTGCACAGCTGGGTGTGTCTGTGTTATCCAGTTCAGTTTCTGCTTTTGTACTCCTTGTTCAGAAAGTTCTAACTCTGTCTGTTTTTCCCACCTTGTGACTTTTTCTCCTAGGTCTGCCCACTTCAAATTTCTATCTTTAGTTAAGCTTACATGTGGTAATCGATTAGATTTGTAAAGTGCTAGGAATTCCTGGGGCAATGAACAGCTTACTACACTGTTTCCTTTTGTGTCCCAGTACAAATTTCATAATACTAACCTATTAGCATGGTTTTTAAACAGTTCTTGCTCATATTCTTTATCAGGTCCTGGTCTGTTACAGTAATATAGAGTACAATGCAACAAATGCTGTTTATCAGTGTCAAGGGAGGGGGATTTACTGATGGCTACGTTCATCAGTTCTTCGGTTACTGCCCCTGGACCAGTCATAACTAAGTCCTGGCTGTACCAATAAAATATTTCACCCTCCAGTCGCACTACAAAAGTACCCATTTGTTGCTGTGCTTCCATACCCTGCATAGTTGGAACTACGGCTATGCCAAATATCTGCATCAAGTCTTTTCAAGAGATTCACTGGGCATTTTGCAGAAACAACAATTTTGCTCTTCTGGGTCATCCCTGAAACAGGGTCAGTTATCACTATGTTGTGGGAGAGTGGCTCCCGATACAGCTGTCCATTAGCTGCTTTCACTAATATGTAGGCCAATGATTCTGAATTCTCTGGTAGTTTGGAAGGATGTATCGGGGTCCGTGAAGCCCCTGAGTCACACAGGAATTTGACTTCCCTCCCCTCTACCAGAAGTGTAACTTCCAGTTTTGTGTCTGCTAAGTAGAGCTCTAAGCTCAATAATGCTTAGTCCAAAATTTCATTTTCTTCATTATCTATGAATTCATGTACATCCTCTATTCCTTCTGTCACATCCTCTACTCTTTCTACCACATTTGCATTTCTCTTTTCTTGTTCATTCCTATCCAGTGATTCTTGACTATCATATAGTCATTCCTCACCCTCCTTATCTTCCGTGGTTACCTTCTTATTTAGCCTGCAATCCCTTGCCAAATGTCCCTTTTTCCCGCATTTAAAACATTCACCCCTTTTCTTTCTTTCTTCAAAGTCCTCTGATCGTTTATCAGATTGCTTGTTTCAATGGGTATTTTTCTTACCCTTCTTCCCAGTTTGTACTACAAAGACTTCTGATCCGTCTTCTACTGCAAATACTTGAGTTTTCTTTTTCTTTTTGCTATTAAAATGCCTTTTGGCATGTCTTGCATATTCAAGTAATGACTGTAATCTACTTGTTCGATGATCTACCATGTGCTTTGTAATAAAGCTGCTAATTGGCGCAATACTGCCTTTTAAAAATGCATTCTTTAGGTGTTGCTCATATGGGGAATCATGTATTTGATCTTCAGGTACCTGCATTCCACAATGGTTATTGAAACATTCTAATAATCTGGCATAATATCTATCAACAGTTTCACCTTCTTGTTGTATGCATTGATTAATGCAAGTCCAATCAGCCCCAGGCTTCCATTTCTCAGAGATTCGGTCTGTCAGACCTTTCACTCTGTTGTCCAGTTCTGGGTTACTATGTGGGAGTGGTCTAAGCTCTGCGTCACAGGGATTCCAGTTGCCACTGATCATGTGCCAATCTGGACCTACGATTTGTCTAACTACTTTCTCTACTTCTTCTCCATTCAAATGGTAATTTAACCTCATGCCTTGTAAGTCTTCTAAGAATTTTCTAAAATTAACTTTTGGATGGGGAATTCCCTCTGTGGCTTTCCGGATGTCTTCCGGTGTCCACGGTCTATATACTAGAAGAGTTGGATCCTGTCCCGCCTGTCCTGCCTGTGGATTTGGTACTTCTATAAGTGGACATATCTCTTCCTCACTCATAGCATGTGAATTTCTATTTATTTCATATAATTCAATATCCCCTCTCAAGTTGCGTGTTCGAGACCTGGTCTCGATAGGATCCCTGACAAAACGGTTTTGATTTTGCAGGAACAGCTGGGTATAGCGGAGATGGATCAGCTTGTCCACTCGCTTCATATTCTGGTAAGGGAAGTGGAGGGGGAGGAGGAGGGGCTGTTGCTATTACCAAGTTATTATCTTCTTTATCTAAGAACATTGCTTTTGAATTTTTAATCTTTTATTCCCTGCGGTTTGCTTCCTCAAGCCACCTGTGTGCCTGAGGGACTCTTAATTGTCGTTGCTTTTCTAGCTGACCTTTCACATCTGTTTTAAGTTGTCTAACAAGTTTAATAAGTGAAGATTTATCTAAATTACCATCAAATTTGTATTTGTCAACCCATTTTGTATAATATTTAACATTAACGGCACGCTGTAATTGCATATATTTCGCGTCTTCGGTTAGGGGCGGGTCTCGGGAGCTTTTCGTGCACTGATTTCCCATGTTGCCTTAGCTAAGTTAAAAATTGTTACGTAACCCTTCTTATCACGTGGTACCACGATTTTACACCTTTTCACAGTTTATCTAGAATAACTGCCTACCTATTCTGTTTTCCTGATCCATGACAAGACAGCAATCTTTTTGTCCCTGATCTGCACATGCAAATCTCCCTGACAAAACAGTACTGTAACAAGTCCCTGATCTAAAACAGAAAAAAGGTAAATTCCTCCTTACCTGACCCTCCGTGAGTTGATCCACCGGAACGTTGACTTGTCCTCCAATCCCAGATCAGAAACAGTGACTGGCCTCTTTTGAACGACAATTCAGTTGGAGGTCTTTCACAACAAAAGAGCCGATGTGGCCACTTCTCCGTACGGGTACATGCCACCGGGCCCAATTCTGACCTGGGCCTAGAGTGAGAGGTACTTTCCGGTCCGAAGGACCAAACTGTCAAAGGAAAAATATACTTTAAAAATGTACTGTACCTGTGTACTATGTATGTATTCTACCTACATTCCAAATTTCAGCTGTACACCACAAATCTATTAATTACCTTTATTTTTAAATTATTATTTTTTTTGTTTGTTCTCTCCACTGTAACTGTTGATGTGCCACATACCACTGTAAAAACATGTCTTTTGTAATTTGTGTGTATACTGATCATGTCTATAAAACTAAATGTATCTGTAATTTTTCTTTGTGGAGCTTTTCTCCCCGGGCCTCTGCTGAAAAAGAGCCTTTTCGGCTCAGTCAGACACCCCCGGTTAACAAATGTAAAATAAAAATAAATAAAAATAAATTTTGTAGTCAGCTGTAAATTCTGGCCAAAATTACCAAAATGATATAACAAATATAGAAATAGTACATTACAGAAGAAAGAGAAAAAAATATAAGATTAAACGATATGTATTCACAATGTCAAAATACATCATATAATTCAGAGAAACCTGGCTATGGTCAAATAAATTGCCTACTGCAGGTATGACAGTTTGCACAATTCAGAGAAAGCTTTAGCTATAATGAGGAATCTCTAATTATCAGTTAATTAGCATGCCTCTGAATCACAGTTTTCTAGCACTTATGCTGATAGCACTTTGTAGTGGCTGTGGTTTCTGATGGCCTATTTATCATGTTGGCACAGCAGCCCCCACATAGACACTCCTACAGACACATTCAGACATTCAACACACATATCCACACTTTCATTCCCCTACCCCCTCAAAGTGATCACCCAGGCAGTCTCACACATGAACACACACACTCTGTCATCCAACTGCATTACCCCTACAGACATCATACATGCACACACATACACACACACACACACACACACACACACACACACACACACACACACACACACACACACACGCACACATGCACACACACAGACACACACAGACTGCGTCACTCACATGTACTCATTCACATATTCCCCATCCCTATGTCTCAGCTGAACTTTGCTGAACTTACTACACTGCAGTTTATTCTATTGCCTTCAATGGGTGACCATCGTCTTTTGGCCCAGTTAAATTTCTTTCCTGACTGTGGTAATTTACACTGCTGACTAATTCTGTAAATAACTTGGCAGTGTCAGTTTGTAGCTCCCATCATTTCCAGGAGAGGGCACATGACTGTTTAGCATTAGCCACTTTCTTGGATTTCCCCATTATTATGACCCATTGCTAACAGGACCTCCCTCCATGCTGATGCTTCTGCTCATGGAAAATCTGTGCAGAAGGGACGTCTCTGAATCAGAGTGGGTTACCTCAATGGATTGGCTACACTTGATGAGGGTTACTGTTTTCTGAATCCCAGGAATAGTTCTTTATACTAAATACACGTGATATACTTACAGCTCATACAGACACATTGTATAATTATGTGTTCATTATAGTTTGCTTTAGTTTATTGATGTACTTCTCTTTTATTCTAATATTTTGAGACTGGTGTACAAAAATGAATTCAATTTAAAAATGAATTCAGTTAAGATGTTTTGGTTGTCTTAAACATTAAATAAAGAAGAAAAATGCAAGGTGTCCAGTTTATCATGATGCTTGACCTTTTGTTACCTGCCAGTCCCTGACATCAGTCTTTAGTCACCATCCCTACAAATGAAAGCTGTTGTCTACACCACTGGATTGGCAACTTTTTACTAATAACTGACACTATGGAAAATAGAATATTATATGCCTCAGACAGATATAAAAAGAAGTTATGCACTCCCGTAACATTCCATGTGTGTTGTCCATCTCACCTTTATTCTTCACTGGTTGGGTTTGGAACCGATCCTCGGTTCTGTCTCGGCCATATACAAAAGCTTGAGGTCTTCCACTGGCTTGTGGCTGTATCCCTGCCCCATCATGCCCTAGGAAAGCTTTCCAGATCTTGTTTGCTGATAACAACAGGTACCAAATAGACTATTTTAACACCTTATAGAACAATGAAGAAGGTCAGAGAACATTACTTGCCAATTATAACCGCTTGGTCCTCCAGGAGCCAAAAGTTGGGGGAAGGAGGGGGGATGTAAGAATGAAGGCGAGATGGACAACATACATGGAACGTTATGTTGAGTACATAACTTCTTCATGTGATGTTGTCCTATCTTGCTTTCATTCTTCACTGGTTGGGATAGCGTCCCTAGCACCATATTTCTTGGGCAGCTCGCAGGAGAATATTCTTCCGAACAGTGGACCCAAAAGAGGCCCTGTTTCTGGAGGCCAAATCCACTTTGTAATAAATAATAAAGATATGGAGCCTTGCCCATGTTGCAGCAGCACAAATGGTTTCAATTGGTAGTCTAGCATGAAAGGCAGAAGAAGCTGCTATGGCTCTTGTAGAATGACCCTTGACTTTACAGGGAAGATCTTTGTTGTTAGATTTTTATGTAAAAGTAATACAATCTTAGATTCTGAAAATGAAACAAATAATTGGTCAGATTTTCTGAAGTCCTTTGTCCTATGTAAGTAGAAATGTAATTGTCTATGTACATCCAGTTGGTGTAGTATATATTCTGGCTTGTTGGCATAGTTGGGAAAAAAACACTGGTAGTTCTATGGACTGATTTAAATTCCACTCTGAGCATACTTTTGGTAGGAAGGATGGGTTTGCTCAAAGGGATACTCTGTCTTTGTGGAAAAGCATGTAGGGGAGCTTTATTGATAATGCTTGCAGCTCCGAAAACCTTCTGGCAGAAGTCATGGCAATCAAAATAAAAGTTTTCCATGTCAAAGTTTAAATCGCAGGATGATGCAAGTTCAAAGGGGGAAAGAATCAAACAGGGCAAAACAAAGTTTAGGTCCCATGGTGGCAGAGGGGTCTTAATGGGTGGTCTTAACAAAACAGTGCCCTTCAGGAAGGCTTTGCATAGTCTGTGAGACATCAGGTTTGGGGCTAAATCGCTTATATGAAAATTAGATATCACTGCTAACTGGACTCGAATGGTAGTTGCAGCTGCGCCTTCATTAATTAGCTTCATTAGAAATTCTAGAATAGAACCTATAGGAGCAAAAAAGGGATCAATGTGATTACTTAATGCCCAGGAAGAAAATCCTTTCCATTTGCTCATGTATAATTTTCTCGGTGAAGCCTTATTAGATGAGATCAAGATATTTTTCACAGAAAGAGAAACCCTGGCTATATTTGGAATCGGAGCAGCCAAGCTGTCAGTTTGAGGGTTTGAAGAGAGGGATGGAACATTCACGACGCATGAGTCATAAGGTTTGGAACTGGATCCAGAACCACAGCTCCTCCTGGAGATGAGGCCAAAGGAAGGGGAACCAATTTTTTGATGATGCCAGTATGGGGTGATGCGAATCAGATTCCTTCCCAATGAGCTGGCTTTCTGAAGAACTTTGGGTATCAAGGGAAAGGGAGGGAAGGCATAGAGGAGACCCAAGGGTCAATCGTGTACAAGTGCATCCCTTGGTGACTCCCCCAGAGGGGGGATTGGGGCAAAATAGCTGCTGCATTTGGCATTCATGGATGTGGCAAAAAGGTCACAACAAGGCTGGCCCCATTTGCAGAAAATCTTCTCCAATACTTCTTGTTTTAAGGACCACTCATGAGGCATCAGAATCGCTTTGCTGAGTTTGTTTGCTATCGTGTTGGATTTCCCCGGGATGTGCATTGCCATCAAAAAACATTGGGAGGAAGTCACCTACTGCCATACTCTCAGGGCCTCTCGACAAAGGGGGTAAGATTTGGTTCCTCCTTGTTTGTTTATGTACCAATCAACTGACATGTTGTCTGTCTCTACTGCAATAGTTCCCATCAGAAGAGAGTCCTGAAGTGCCTGCAGTGCCAAAAGCACCGCTCTCATCTCTAGGACATTGATGTGCAAATGGGCCTCATGATCCTGCCATGTGCCTTGGACTGTCCTTCCCAAATAATGCCCCCCCACCCTATCTAGGAAACGTCCATGGTTACTGAGGCTAAAGGCTGTGGAAGGGCAAAGGGTCGACCTAATGGCACATGAGTGGAGTGAAGCCACCAGTGAAGGTCTTTCTAGCAGGACTCTGTTATCAGAATTTGGTGGGACATGGGTAGTTTCTGCAATGACCACTGAGAGAACAGTAGCCACTGCAGGATTCTCATGTGCAGGCGTGCTAATGGAACTAAGTTAGTCACTGCTGCCATGGTTCCCGCTAATGGAACTAAGTTAGTCACTGCTGCCATGGTTCCCAAGACTTTCAGGACTGTTCTTGCCAGTACTCTTTTCTTGGAAAGAAGGTTTAAGACCTGATGTTGCAGTACTAGAACTCTTTCTGGAGGAAGTTTTGCCATCATGTTTGTTGTGTCTAACTCTGGCCCTATAAAAATGATACCTTGAGATGGCAACAAGGCATATTTTTCATAATTTATTGTGATTCCTAGGTGAGAGCAGAGAAGTAATGTGGTGTCTCTTGCTTTTAGTAGTAGATGCTTGTTGTTGGCGGTTAGGAGCCAATCGTCTAGATAAGGAAACACTCGGAATCCTAGATGTCTCAAGTGAGCCATGACCACTGCTATACACTTGGTGAACACTCTAGGAGCTGTAGTGAGACAAAAGGAAGGACAGATTGATAATGACTGGCTCCCAGCCAAAAGCGCAGATGACTCCTGGATGGTCTGTCCATTTTTATGTGGTAGTACGCATCCTGAAGGTCTATAGAGCACATCCAATGGTCTTTTCCCAGAAATGGAAATATCGATTGCAGTGTTGCCATCTGGAACTTTGTCTTTCTTACTGATTCGTTTAATCTGCTGAGATCCAAAATGGGCCTCCTGTCCCATGTTCTCTGCGGCACTAAAAAGAACCTTGAGTAAGCTCCGGATCCTATTTGGTCTGTGAGGACTATTTGGATGACTCTTTTGTCTAGCAACTTTTGAATTTCTAGAGTTGTCTATTCCCTTTGACTGGATGGAACATCCGGGGTGTTCTTTATGTTTGGGACGGGGAAGGAAAGGGGTAATGAGTAGACTCTGGATGAGATACTTTGTACCCACTTGTCTTTTGTTATTTCTAGCCAGGCTTCTGGGTACAAAGATAAGCGATCCCCGACTGCCTCCAGAGATGGACATCTAGGCCTCCCTTCAGGAGTGCTGAAAGAGCCTACCAAGGAATGAGTCCCTGTCACCCTGATTTTGCAGACCCCACCCTCTGTCACATGGATGGTGTCTTCCATTACTGCTTCCCCCTCTGCCCCTGGGGGAAGAGTCACCATATGTATCCTGAAAAACTCTCTGGGATTTTCAGAACCACATCTTTCCTCCCTTTTGACCTTTTGGGTAAGGTCTAGAAGATAGGGAAAAATGGATTCCTATGGCAGAGAGAGTTTTTCCTTCTTGCTCACACCTGGTTAGTGTGTCCTTAACTTTTGGCCCGAACAGGGATGAGCCATCGAAGGGGGCATTAATAAAGGCAGAATTAAATGGTTCCAGAAAGTGACACAAGTGCATCCAGGAATGTCTCCTCAGGGAAATTCCTGAACCCGCTGCCCTGTTTGCTCCATCTGCTGCATAAGAAATAAGCCTCATGGAGGAGTTAACCACAGAGTTTAAGGTGGATAGCTTAGAGGATACCTTGTCTGATACCCCTGCAGCTACTGAACCTTGTAGTATTTCCTAGTTCCTTTAGAAGATCTCTTTGTAGCCTAGTAAAGTGCGTTAGATAGTTCAGCGATCTGAGTGCAAAAGTCACTGAAGAGAACATGCGCTTTCTGTATCTGTCCATCGTATAAGACTCCTTGTTTGGTGGATGGACAGATGAGGATGTCTCTGAAAGTTCCTTTTTGGCAGCTGCTGCCACCGCCATAGCATCCACTGGAACACCCTTGGTAAGAAAATCTTTGTCAGATGGTGCAGTAATAAACTTGTTTTGTCTCTGAGGAACAGGTTCCACTGAGTCTGGAGATGCCCACGCCTTTCAACTAACTAATTCCATGAGCATGTTGAAAGGCAGAGACAGTCAAGTGGCAGAAGGGTGAGATGCAAAAGCCTTCAGGTATACAGACTCCTCCTCAGAAGGGTTGATGGGCTTCCAGCCACATCTTGGTTTAAGGATTTCTAGGATGTCAGCAAAGGAGACATCTTCAGAGGGCGACCGTGGGGACCCTTCGGACTCATCAAGGTCTGTATCAGAAGCGACTGACTTTTCTGAGGAGTCTAAATGCTTCCTCTTGCAAAGTCTCTTACAAGGGACCTCTTCAGAAGGGTATTCTGGAGAGGTTTTGGAAAAGAGGGGTTCACTTGATGGGGCATCCTGAGGCCTAGGGTCTCCATGCATTTGTGGATGGTGTGGTGCTGAGTCAGACGCCAGTGTCTTTGGGGGAAGAATGTCAGGACCCAAGAGTGGAGGTGTCTGTGGAGACAGCACTCTCCTCATCACCTCAAAAGCCCCTCTCCTCTGATCTGATGACACCTCTGGCTCCAAAGAGTCAGAGGGCATCCACGGAAACAAGGGGGTTGGCTTTGAGGATGATCTAGGAGCCAAGCTCACCCAGGCTGAAGCCTAGAAAGGCAAGTTCAGATCTGACAAATGTCCAATCCAACTCTCCTCCCTGGACCCAACCGGAGAGCGTCAGCTCCTAAACTCCTTGAGTTCAGATGGAACTAAGGATGTCAGAGCAGATGTCAGACCCAGAGATCCCAGAATAAGTCTTGGCACCAATGATTCCACTACAATCAGTTCCAGACATTCCGGCTCCAAGGTCACTGGTCAGTTCAGAGGAGGAATCGATGTTGAAGAAGAAGTCTTGGTCGGTTCTGAATCCCTCTTGGTTGGTGCCGACAGCAGTTTGGCCAGTACCATTGTCCTTAAAACTATCCGCACCACCCGATCCATGTCATCATCAGAAAGACTCCTGGAGGATGGAGACAAGAGGGGGCAGGAGATCTGACTGGTTGCGGTAGAGATCATCTTAAAGTAGGAGATACCGGTACCAATTCCGGGGATCGGCTCCGTAATTCAAACTCCATCAGCACCAATACGGAAGGAGCCAATGACAGAGATTTTCCGGGCCCAGCAATCTTCAGGTCCGGAGATGCAACTTTGGTCAGTTTTTTGCTGGCTCTGATTGGCCAGAAGAAGGAGATGTCCTTTTTCCAGTTTTATCAGACTTCGAAGAAGGAGACTTGGTCAATTTTTAAGTGCCCTGACCTTCTTCTAGCGCTTCAGTGAAGGGGGACTTCAGTAAACCTCTCACTATAAGTTTGTTCTTCCTTTCAAGCAGCACTCTAGAACTGAAAGACTGGAACAGGATTCTTGCAGATGCAATGCTCCAAGGCAGTATACAGAAATACTGTGGCCATCCATGATAGACATTTTCTGGCTACATTTCACAGACTTTTTGAACTCAGAGAGTTTGGTTTCCTTATGTTGTTTAGGCATAATCAGTATGCAAACAGTCAACAACAACAAATATAAGAAAGGTACACAAACTACTTAACAGTATAGCAGAAAAAACAATGCTATCACTGTACTATATATATATATATATATATATATATATATATATATGGGTTCATATATATACATATATATATATATATATATATGGGTTCATGTCACTACATCGACATTTCATTACATCGACAACTACTGCTGCAGCACGAAATAATCGACAAGTCAAACCATCGACAAGTGTAATGACCGACATTAACTTAACCGACAACGCAAACGTGTAATATGTACTATACTGCCTGCATGTTGTGACCCTTCTACGAATTTTAGCAGAACACATGTAGCATTACAATTTATGCCATTAACAATGATTAACTTTCTAAGTGACCTCCGATGGTTTTAATAAGTGAAATACAGCACTGCTTCAAGTTACATTTTAAGCAATCTAGCTATACCTTGCACAAATTCGACGTTAGAGTATTTGTTCATGTTGGAAATAAGTGTATCAAATCTTTGCTGACGGAGGATTAGTTTCCTACGTTATGTTATTTACTACTGATATCTGGTTTTCAGTTGTCGGTGAAGTTAACGTCGTTTATTTTAGTTTTCGTTGTTGTGACAGTTCGATGATTTGAAGTCGACCTAGTGGCTGTCGATGTAATAACATGTCGATGTAGTGACATGAACCCATATATATATATATATATATATATATATATATATATATATATATATATATATAAAACTTTTTTTTTAAACAGCAGGAAGAAACAACTGTAACAACTACAACAGAAAAAAGGGAAAAAGTGTGGCAGTTCTCTAACTAAAAATGAAGCTGCCTGGTCAAAAAGGGGGAG
This sequence comes from Protopterus annectens, assembly GCF_019279795.1. Lineage (NCBI taxonomy): Eukaryota > Metazoa > Chordata > Ceratodontiformes > Protopteridae > Protopterus > Protopterus annectens. The sequence goes on along the minus strand of NC_056734.1, from coordinate 1,012,110,902 downwards.
GGGGACAAAGGTAGCCGTCTAACTTAAATGGGCAATGACAGCCCTCTAGCTCAAACAAGCTGCTGCTTTAAGTTAGGAAGAAGTGACAGAAGTAAATCATTTTCTTTACAACACTCTCTAAATTAAACGAGTGTGTAATTATACAAGAAGAAGATAGTAAAGAAAGCCCTCTAACTAGAAACGGGCTTTAAACATTAAATTTAAGCCATTATAGGGAGGTAACACAGACCTAGCAAAGAAAAAATGACGGCCAGAAGCAAAGCACAAGAGCGAAAACTCTAAACTAACTAACTAACTAGTAAAACTCTAATCGCTAATTTTCTCAACAGCCAAAACACAAAGTATATTAATAATAAGTGAGTAAAATTTTCCAACTTAGCCAGAGCCAAAATGGAAGCACCCTATCTGTTTAGCGGCACACGAGATCTGGGGAGCTTTCCTAGGGCATGATGGGATAAGGATACAGCCACTAGCCAGTGGAAGACCTCAAGCTTTTGTATATGGCTGAGTCGGAACAGAGGATCGGTTCTGAAACCAAACAGTGAAGAATGAAGGCGAGATAGGACAACATCACATTTAGTATTTCAGTGAGATTGCACTATTACTGCCACCAACACTACATTAGAGGCTGTAAATCTGTAGCTAAATATTTTGTGACTGATATTCTCTTACCTTATTAAGATGAGAGGAAAGGCTGGTGTTGATGCTAGTATGAATGCCTGGGAATCCACCACAGAATAAGTGATCTCTTGAGTCACTCAGTTTTGTACTTCTTATGTTTATGAGAATTTGTTGATGAATTTATGTGAGTACATCTTCCTGTGATTTAGCACCAGTCTAAAACAGACCCAAAAGTCTCATCTAAAAGAATTAATTCATTTTCAGTAACTGAAATTGTATTACTGTAGTGCTTTTATTTATTTTTTGTTAGCATCTTTAACAAGGAAAAGCCAAATTCATTAACTTGTTTGAAATTAGGCTGGAAAACATAGTTGGGAAATGTGATTCAGGAGTGTAGTAACTTTACTACTAAGTGTATATAGTTTCACTATGCTTACCTGTACGTTATAACTTTAATTGGAATAAATAAGTTCTAAGTGCTGTACATTCAGTAAGACTTAAATGTATGCATGCATGTCTTGGCAGTACTATTGCAGTACTCTGTTACTAAGTTTAAAAGGTTGCAGATGTAAGTACATGATTATCCCATAACCCTAGGTATTTATTTTGCAGTGTTTTGCATAAATCTTGTCTTTGTTAAGAATGTACCATTTGGCTGCATGTAAGCTACATTGAGCACCGGATTATTCATTTTACCAGCAGCCTGCTTTCCTGCTAGTAGTACCTTTGTACTGGCTGGTTCTTGCCATCTCATTTGTTTTATTATATAGCAGCTGCCTATTCCAGGACATTAACAGTGCAGTGCAACGTGTGACACTTGCAGACTTCTAGTTACAGACATGAAGTTATAATTGGGCGAGTTGTCTTTATTTCTGTGACCCCTAATGTTAGGGAACCGTGGTTATAATCATATGTAAGAATATAATTTCCACAGTAATTCTTGCACCTGGCAATTTTCAAATAAGGATTAAACTGTCTCACATTTGATGCAAGCTGAGCAAATGTTATTCTTTTTAAAATCAATGGCACTGCCAGAATTATTCCCCTGGGCTTGGTCTGGTTTGTTATTGTATGAAACGTTAAATGGTAATTTGCAAGTCAGTCTATCATGGCCTTGGAATCAGAGCACTCTTAATCATCTTGACTGAGAGACAGGATTTAAAGCACTACAATGGTCGCCATTCCAAACAGTAGGGGCACATATATTAGAGGAAGCAGTCAAAATATGCTCTTTAAAAATGTTTCCCTGGAATTCTGTGAGATGCAACATATTGATCCTGTTCTAGCATGTGATGTGTTTTGTAATCTTATCACTAAAGCAAGACCATTGTCATCTTGGTCACTTTACAAGCAGTTGGCCTAGCTGCTACCAAATGGCTATGTTTTAACAGCCACTCTCTCAGTCACTACTCACTGACACATAATGCCTTTTGAAAAGTAAATAAAAGAAGGTATATAGTTTCCCATTATTTGTGCTTTCTATATTTTCAGTAATACAAAATTTACTTACAGCTGGAATTTCAGCTAATATAACTTTCAAATCTACCAAGAATTGTGTCTGTACTCTCACTGGAATTAGAATCGTGGCTTTGCAGATTCATACATACACTCACATAAGGTCTGATGTAACAGGCATTAACCATTCTTTCTGGCCAAAAGACTATAAAAAGGTCTCATAATCCCCACTGCTAGCAACTTGAGGCCAGGGCATATGAACTGGTCAGTAGGGCAATAAGGTCATGGGGGACAGGAGGCAAAATAACTTCAAACCTGTCCAACTATTTCTTATGGACTGGCATGTGCTTTGTTTGCCATTTCAGTGTACGCAGGATTTTACTTTGAAATGCACATTTACAGACCTTTGAAAACAAAAAAAAAAATCAATTTAGAAGGTACTGTAAATGTATGATTCATGATTTTCTAGGTATATGTGGTATGTAAAACAGTTCTGCAAAATCTATTTGGTCAAGGCCAGTATACCAAATGGGCACTTAGCTTAATGAATAATGAAATTAGTTATATTACTAATGGGCTGTGTAGTACAGTGCCCTTGCCTTAGGTGGTAAGGCAGACTTTGCTCTAAGGTTTAGAACAGTTGATTGCCCATTTGGCCTGCTGGTGTTCATCAAACTAGGTAAACATGGCTGAATCATATTAATTATCTGGCTAGGTCACTTAGATTGTACGACAATAGCTTTTTCATTTTTCTCCCACAAAATTGGATGCTTTTGCTTTATAGCTGGAAATGTTCATATTTTATGCACAAGCTTTCTTACTGCTACTACTGCCAGAATGGAAGGTGGGTATTTATTTTTTACTTTATTATTATTTTTTTTATTTTCAAGTTATTGACCAGGAAAATCTGATTGGGCCAAAAAAAGTTCCACATAGTTACAAAAAAAAAATACTATACTGTGGACTAAGTAACATAAAATTAGAATAACGTTAATGCACATGGTATCCACAAATATATTCTGGGCCTGACTGGTATAGCCCTCCTGGAGTAAGATAAGGCATGATGGAGGGTAGTGGCATTGCATGACTGGTCAATGACCTTGGAATATCTATGAATCTATGTACACATTATATCCAGCTGCCCCTACACATATTAAACAATGCACAATTGTCTCATTATTGTCTATATATATTTTTTTATTGCTGCTTTACTGCAGGACCTCACCCTATGCCTGCAGCCTACTGGCCCAATCTTTTGAGGAGGGGATGGGAACCAAACATTTCTGGACTCAGTGAGACTATGGTTCAATCATTCCTGGTCAACAGTCCTAATAATTCCTCCATCTCCTAGTGAGATCTAGGTGGTAAAGAGTGGGCCGACTTGCTGGATATGCAGGACAGCCTAACCATTCCCCTTGACACCTTTTCTGAATTCCTCTGTTGTTCTCTTCTGAGTTGAAGTATGCCTTCACACACACATTCTGCATTCTCCTTGGCTTACAAGCATGAATATACTTGGACAGCTCCAGCTCAGTAGATTCTAACTGCACTGGGCATAACACCATGGTCTCCCACTAGGTTTCACCCATCTGGTGGGCCAGAACCACATCCTTCTCCCAGGGTGGGTGAGGCGGCAACGCCATCTCACTGCCATCCACCTCAACCATCTCATACATGGCACATGAGCTACTAATCAGTCTTGGGTCTTCTGTGCTGTAGTCAAGGCTTTATTCCTTTATTCCTTGGAGCTGGGAAACCATCACATTGTTGTTGACATTAAAAAAAATGAGACTGCCATTCAGATGAAACATGCTATCACTAATCAAACTATGTACTGCTAAGAAATGAAAATGTAAGCTCAGTAAAATGTATTCTAATATTCAAGGTTGGGATTACCCTGATTGCAGAAATCATAGAGACTGAGGTATTGATTGAAAAATGGTATTGGGTTGTGCTTAGTTAGTATGCCTGCCTGTATTACTTAATCAACGTTTAGAAATCATGTTGTGAACTTATTTTTTTTAAGCAAAAGCCCTAAGTCTTCATTTTATCTCTGTGATTATTGATCTTTAATGAATAGCTCATTGTGTTTGCTAAAGTAAATCTAAATGCAGTAAATGCAGTGAAGCTTTACATAACTGTGCTGTTCGTTTCTGAATCCAAAAGTATAAGCCTGAAATTATATTTTTCAGAATTTATAAAACAAACAGCTAGTTTTCTGAAATTGTTTCTACTGTTATTAAGGCTTTATGATAAACACTACCTAAAACTTGAGTCAGTATTCTTCTGGGAACAAGGAAATTATTCTATATGTGTGGTGATTAATCAATGCGCTCTACGGTTTCAGGTAATTAACATCCAAAGTGTAGCTACTGCCTAGGTCATCTGGTGCTCTGTGCAGTTTTGCTCTAAGAAAGAATAAAAAGAATGTCTTCTCAAAATTGAAGACCAAAAAAAAAAAGCTCAAAAAAGCTCTGCTGCTCTGAAATTCTAGCAAATTGATTGCTACAAATGTAACAAGCAGCTTGCTATGGGTGAATTTTCATTCACTGCCATACAGTGAGTGCTTCATTCATGACCACAAATGTAGTATTGGTATTCATTTACAAAGCCACAATATCCATATAGCTTTATATAGCAATGCCAGTACTGCACTCCCACACTATCACCACCTGCCAGTCACACCTCTGACAACCTGCAACCAGAGCACCCACCCATGTGCCTTGCCCTATGTATGACTCTGATTAGTATGTTACTGTTTTCATATACCAATACTGGCATTTAGAATGTTATATCCAGATTTATGTCTGAAATGCCTTGGCATGTTGGTACAGTGTTCTGAGGGTGAGAATGGCTTTGTCAGGTATTATGCTTTTTACAAGGTAAGTGAAGCATTTTGATTTGCTCTACTGCAAGCATTACCAAAGATTTCCACATATGGCATTTACATTTAGTCAGCCATTTTCTGTTTTATAAACCTCTGGCAATTATAATTAATAACACCAGAATGTCCACAATGCAACATTTTACATTCATAGGATCTGGGTTTTGCTGCATGATCAGTAATTTATTCTATGCTGTATGACAGCAATATTGAAAATACCTGACCTTTATCTTCCAAGTACTCTAGTAATTGACATCAATCACAGGATAATGTATATGTTTGCATTTTGTGGCTAAAGTAAGGTGCAAACCTAACAGCCCTAATGTTTACAGGGCTAATGGGCAATAAATGCATTTAGTGGCACTTAGGGCTGCCCCACACATGTTTATATTATTTCTCCTTCTTCCCCTCTTTTTCTGTCAGTATTTACATATATGTATATCTATCTATCTATCTATATATATATATATATATATATATATATATATATATATATGTGTGTTTGTGTGTGTGTATGTATATATATATATATATATATATATATACACACACACACACACACACACACACACACACACACACACACACACACACACACACACACACGGGTCCCCTTCAGATTGTTGAATGGACAGAACATTGAACCACGGATCACCGAGACAAAAACTTTGTTTTTTTAGCACATTGAACCATTTGCATGAAAAAATTCCCATTCAATTCAATGTAAGTGTGATCTTGGAGCTGGTATATTTAAGTAGCAAGGTGTGGGGGTGCTAGCAAAACAAAAAAAAGTTTTTTTTTTAATTTAGAATTCGATGTTCCGAGGTTTCATGAATATGAGCTTGACCATATGTGGTTCAATGTTCCAGCAGTTTGACTATCTGAAGTTGATCCACACACATATACATATATACAGGTATAGATGTGAATATAGGTATTATATCATAGTTCCTATAAGATATATTTATTATTTATTTTAGTTTAGTTTACATTTGTTGACCGGGAGAATCCAACTCGATTACAAGTCCATTTTTAGTGGAGGCCCGGGGAGAAAAGCTCTAAGAGAACAATTTTTTACAAAACGTAGTTTTAAGGACAGACTTTTGACATACAATTTCCATAGAAGAGATTTTGACATACATATTAACTAACAGATAGGATACATTTGTTCTCTACAATATAATATTAAATTTTACAAGATATTCCTAAGTTTAGGATTCGTGTGATAGATTTACTATCAGAGTAAAAGCAGAGAGATGTAGAATAAGGCTCCAAGAGAGCAGTATACGCTATAGTTGAGAAGGATAAATTGATTTACTATATGTCTTCTCCTGGTTTTAGTTGTTTATGGAAAGCACAACATTGCTGGGGTAGTTTTCCTTAACTCCTGAAGAGATGGGATGAGCAGTAGGTTAACAGTCCTAAGTGGGTACAGTAATATGATTGGTTGACTTAGGAGAGTTACTTAAGTTAGGTGAAGTCTTCTAATGAAACATTAGCTAGGGGGGATACAGGATCACAGTTGATTATTCAAAAAGTGAGTTTTAACAAGTTTCTTGAACTGTGATGGGGATTTGTTGTCCATTATGTGGGCAGGAAGGGAGTTCCAGGTTTTGCTATACAGTGGCTGTAGACAGACTTACCAGCTTCATTGTTATATTTGGTTACTTTGAGGAGGTTTTGTGTGCTAGACCTCAAGGGCCTGGCGGTTGTGTAGGGTTGCAAAATATTTTGTAGGGCTGGGGTATTTTTAGAGTTATGTATTATTTTGTGGGCTAGTGATAGTTGATTGAGCTGAAGTAGTAGTGGTAGTTCTAGCCAATTGAGTTTTTTTAGGCATTTGCAGTGATGTGTTCTGATGGGAGAGGTTGTAGCGAATTTGGCTATCATTATAACAACTATCAAGTTTGTTTAGGTCGGATTTGCGGAGATTTGTAAGCACAGGGGAGGCATAAAGTAGGGTGGATAGTAGGTGAGTTCTCGCTATTGTAGTTTTGTAGTGGTCAGTGAGGAATTTTTTATTGTGATACAGTAGGCCAAGTCTTTTATGTACTTTTTATGGTTATAGAAATATGCAGGTCAAATCTAAGGTGATTATCTATTTCAACCCCTAAGAGTTTGGTATGATTTGTGGGGGTGATTGTGGTCTTGTTAAAGGAGGAGATGAAGAAAGAATCAGTGGGAGGTGTGGCTCTGTGGGAGCTAAAGAGTACTAGCTTTGTTTTGCTTGGGTTCAGAATGAGCCTTTGGTTTGTAATCCAAGTTTCTGCTAGGGAAAAGCATTCTTGTGTTAGGGAGTGAAGGATGCCAATTGATTTGGCTGTGCATATTATGGTGGTATCATCTGCATATTGCACTATTGAGTCTTTAGGAATACTGTTTGGGAGCTGATTGGTGAAGAGGGTAAAAAGAAGTGGCCCCAGGATGGAGCCTTGGGGTACCCCTAGGGAGATTTGTAGGGAGGGGGAGAGTTGGTTTTGCCACATAACAGCTTGTTTCCTTTCCTCTAGGTAGTTTTTGAACCAGGAGATGGCAGGGGTGGTAAGGTTTAGAGTTGCTAGTGAAAGAAGGAGTTTATTGTGGTTAACCATATTGAATAGTTTGGACAAGTCAAGGAAGGTGGCAGATACAGGGAGTCTGTTGTTAATGTTAGTATTGACAATGCTGGTGAATTCTGTTACTGCGGTGGTGGTGCTATGGAAGGGTCTAAAGCCATGTTATTGTGTTGCTATTATATTATTTTCTAGGAGATATTTCATTAGTTGCTTGTGCATTACCCTCTCTAAAATTTTAGATAAAGGGGGTAGTATGGCTATAGGGAGGTAGTTATTGAGTTCCAGGGAGGTTCCCCCTTTATATAGAGGGATGATATGTGATATTTTCCATAGCTTGGGTACTATACACTCAGACATGGATCTGTTAATTAGCATGGAGACAGGATATGATATGGCTTCTGCAGCCAGGTGGAGGTATTCAACCGGTAATTTATCTGTGGCTAGAGATGTTGGTTTAAGCTTGCGGAGAAGCTTTTCAGTGGATTTGGTTGGTTTTGGATGGAAGCTGAACTTGAGGCAATTGTTAGTTGAGGGTGGGGGGTGGATTTGCAGGGGTGGGGATGTTGTCATAGGGGTGGTTGTTTGCAAGGGTCTGGATGGTTTCTGTAAAGTATTTATTAAATTGTGTGTGGATGTCTTCTTGGTTATCTATTTTTGGGGCTGGGGTAGTTGTTTTACCTGGTTGTAGAGTTAATTGCTGCCCAACATTTTTGTGGGTTGTTCCTGTGCTTATCCTGTAACTTTTAGTAGTAGTAAGATGTTTTGTCTGTTTTGGTGAGATTTTTGGCTTTAATACATAGTTCAACATATATTTGTTTGTTCAATTGGGATTTACTGTTGAGGTAGTTGGTCCAGGCCTTGTTTCTTTTCTTGAGGAGGGATTTTGTGTCTGTGGTTAACCAGGGGGCATATTTAGTTTTAATTCTTGTTGTTCTGGAGGGGGTGTGATAGTTATCGAAATATAGTACAGCTTCATCAAAAGGTAGGTTTTTTAGGGGGGTCCAGTTGCACATTTTTAGGTTGTTTATAAAGTTGGAGTGGTTAAAGTATTTTTTGCTTCTAATTAGGCGCATAGATATTTGGGTCAGTTGTGGTGATTTTGATCTGAGTAAGAATGTGGCTTGGTGGTCACTCAGGGTGTCTGGTAGACATCCTGCTAGGGATATCAGTGATGTGTGGGATACGAGTATCCAATCTAGAGTCGATTGGTGTTTGGTTCTCTTGTCTGTTCTTGTGGGGGAAGTGATGAGTTGGGTTAGGCCATGTAGGTTAATATGGGAGAGTGGGTTATGACTGGAACAGTTTTGCCAGTCACTATTAAGGTCTCCTAATACTATACTTTCCTGGGGGAGGGAGTTAGATATCCATTCTAGAAGTTTTTTTGTAATGGGGATATTGTTGCAGGAGAGATGTAGCATCCTATGATGTTGATATGTTTACTAATATTAAGTTTTAGTTTTGTTAGAGTGAGTTTAACTTTATTGAGGTCTGGGGTTGTTATGTCTACTTTCTCAAGGATGAGGTGAGATTTATACACTATAGCAACCCCCCCCCCTCTTTTTTACCTATTCTATCACTACGGATTATATTGTAACCTGGTGGAGTGATTTCATTGTTGTGGTTGCCTGGTTTAAGCCAAGTCTCTGTTAGTATGACTATCTCAGGTTGATAAAAGGACAGTAGAGCATGAAGGTCGTGGACTTTGTTTAGTATACGTCTGACATTTAAATTTAAAATGAGGAGCGTGGATTTGCCTTGGTTGAGTAGGGTATCATTCTGGTTGAGGGTTGGGGCTCCTAGATTTTGTGGGCCTGGGTTTGGGTGTATATCACCGCAGCTAATGAGTTGGGATCTGAAGTAAAATAGAGTTTGAGTAGTTTGTTTAGGGTCTTAAAGTTCTTTATAGTTGTTTGGGACTGGTAGTGTAATGGCTGTAATCTATGTGCATAGTGGTGAATAAATGATATTTTAATGTGCTATATATACATATTGTATTATGGTAGAAAGTAGAGCTGGTGTGTGAAGACACATAATGTGAATCACCTTGAAAAATAATATTAAAAGAATGAGAAGCTTACCTTTCATAGAGAGGGATTTAGAGCCCAATAGGGGAGAATCTTGATGGACTCGGACCAGGAAAAAGTGTGGAAGCTCCAGGAGGATCACTGGAAGATCTGTGGATCTACTGAAGGACTACCAGGAGCTTAACTGTGGATTTACTCAATGAATGCCATCAGCATAGCTCTGGATGTATTTGATGATCATAAGACCACCTGAGCTGAGCTGCAAAACCAGTCTTCTGACTTGTAAGGAGTCTTGTGTTTCGCTGAAAACTTTAAGAACTGAACTTCAGGCCACCAGTCTTGGCTGTCTCAGTTTCATAGCTCATATTATCTTATAGATCTGAGAAAATAGGACTTAAAAAATTAGGAGTCTATAAATAGATTTATCAGATTTTGTGGTGAAGAGCTTCACAAATACAGTCCATTCTCAGACTGAATGTAACTGCCAAGTGTAGTATTAGCTTCCATTTTATTTGGGTACTTTCCAAAAAGCACCACTAATAGTGCTAGAAGCATGTAATACAAAATTCATATGAAAAACAGAACCAATTAAATAGGCAAACTATTAAAGTATAAATAAACAAAGTGGATCTAGCGTAAATTCAAATAATGCTTCTGTCAATACAGACACACACACACACACACACACACACACACACACACACACACACACACATACATATAGTCAATGAGAAAAAAGAAACACTGCTAAATCAGCCACCCTTGCCATAGTCTTCCAAAATGTTGACAACTTTTCAGTCCTGGTAAATGTACTTTGAACTCCAAGCTAGGTTGTGACTGGATGCAGTGGGTAACTCCTCATACCCTTGGCTTCAACCTTTTTTTTATATAAATCCTTAGGGAATTTATTTGAGGAATTACAGTGAAATGCAACTATAGGGATTGACAGTCTCACCAAATTATTATATTTTGGGAGGTTTAGAACTTACACGTTTTCTTTATCTTATAGGTTTATATTATAGATATCTCAGAAGGAACCACAGTTTGGCCATTAAAGCTTGTAATGATGCCTTATTGCTAAAATGTTGAGGGGTTAGATTATCTAGCTTACCTGGAAAACAGGTTTTTGGGGAGCTTCAGTTGAAACCAGTAGAGTGCTAGTTTTTTTTTCAGAGAGATTTTTACCAAAATGGAATAGATTTCCTGAAGAAATCAAAACAGTGACACTACTGATGTTTTTAAAAGTAGATTAGGTGAGTTTTATGGGAATTATATAATAAAGTTCTGATTTAGGTGGATTATTAAGGACTCTTTATCATCAAATTGTATGCTAATGACGAATACTTTGAAGGTATCCTTGTACTGTAGTATCCGCCCTGTTCAGGATAAAAACATAGTTGAATTAAAGGAACAAGCTGCCAGGTATAGTAAAATGATTTAAATTATTAAACCTTCTTATAAACTGCTGCCGTTTGGTTTAGTTCTACACACCTGCCTGACTAAACAAAGTTTCTGACTTGCCCTTCTCTGCTACTTTCACTGCTGCGTTATGCAAAACAAAATAACATTATTCTTCCTGTAGAATCTGTTTAATAGGTAGGAGATTACAGAAGTACAGGAGGGGGAAAATAGCATGCAGTCTGAACAAAACTTTTCTATGTTATTGTCATATACTTTACACAGAACACAAGATCCGTATTTCTAATTTTTCCCCAGTTTTAGCCTCTTTTAGTTGTTACTGTCCACTTAAAATGAATGTTAAGCATTTCTGAAAATCTGTTAATTTCTGTCATTTTGTGTAACATTTACTATGCGGTATAAAGTGTAGTATTTGCTTTGTGACTAGCAAAACACTTTTATTTTGGAAAACTACCATGATTGCCAAGCTAGGTATCCACTAGCTGCCACATCTAAGTCTTCATGACTTTGGTTTCAGCCAGATTTCTTGCTGTGGCTAAATGGTAACTGCCTGACATTTCAGATGGCTAGAGCATGAGTGTGTACATTAGCTGGGTTTTCCTTTTCTCAGAGTGTGACCCCAGAGGGTTAAACTTGCCAGGTGGTGCAGGCTGGCAGTTTCACAGAAAATGTACTAGTATTTTGATAGCCACTAATACTTTTTAGGTATCAGATAGTAATATTTAGGTAAAATCAAATGCAACAACTTGTACAATGTCCCAGCCTTTGGGTTCTAAATATTTAAGGTATCTGTTGAAACAAACCTGATGGTAGATGAGTGTACTGGGTAAAATTAGCTATTTAACGAACTTCCGTTTACATGTCCTGTATGACAGATGAAGATAAGTCAAGTGCAGGCAATCATTTCAAGGACTAAATACTTATGTGAGGTTGTATATATTGATTTTGGTATAAAAATGTTTCTAGGAACTGGCTGTGACAGAGTGATGTCTGATAAGAACTGCTTGCTTGTCATTTGATACACAGCAAAAAAGGCATATGATGACCCTATGTTCCTCCATGAGATGGCAACATGATACAGGTGACAAATGCATCTAATTACAGGACAGTATAAATCTGATTTTCAGCACTGTAAATATAATCAGATACACTTAGCATTTATTAAATGAAAATGATTAGTGTTAAGGGGACAGAGGAAGAAAGTGTATTACGTTTCAAGTAGGCTCAGTGCTGCAAACACTGTAAATAATAAACCAGCAAACAAACGTAACCCCTACTCTTCTCAAAAACAAAATAAGATATTACAAAACTACTTAAACTCTACCTACAACTAACCCAAAAGCTCACTTGCTGTGGAGACATACACCCTAACCCAGGACCCACTTTTTCACCCCATCCAAACCTAAACCAACCAAACCCTCTTTATAGCAGGCCAACCTCATCTCTTCTTCTCTTAAACATCAACTTAAGATGCATAATTAACAAAGTTCAAGACCTCCATGCCCTATTAGCATTATATAAACCAGATTTAACCATACTAACAGAAACTTGGCTCAGACCAGAACATCATGATAATGAGATTACACCCCCCCCCCCCGGCTATAATATTATACGGAAGGATAGGACAGGGAAAAAAGGTGGAGGTGTCGCCATAATGTATCAAAATCATCTCATATTAGAACAACTTATCTACAACCCCCAAGAAGTCAATGATATTGAACTCATTCTTGCTAAATTAAAACCAAACTCTAATAAACATGCAGTTATAGCAGGTGCCTACATCCCACCAGGTAACAACATTGCCACTATGGAGAACCTTTTATACTGGATGTCTATCTCTCTGTCTGACCCCACCATAGCACACCAATCAGGCTGCCTACCAGACAGCTTGAGTGATGGCCAACCAACCTACCTTATTAGGAATAAATCCCACTGCAGTAACCAATCCACCCTTGGAGTAGCTTGCAACAAAAAAAAACTCAAAGCCAAGGACCTAAACAATGACCTAAAATACTGTAACTGGTCTCCCCTAAAACACCTACCCCTAGATGAAGCAGCAGATTACTTCAACTCAACCTTTCTCAGAATTCTAAAGCATCATGCACCAGCCTAAACCATCAGAGTTAAGACAAACTATGCCCCTTGGTTAACAAAAGAAACAAAATTCATATTGAAGGACAGAGACAGAGCCTAGGCTCAATATCATAAGCTTAGAACCACAACCTCAAAACAAAACTACTCAGCACTCTGGACCAAGGCCAAATACTACACAACCTTACAAGAAAAACATGCTAACAACCCTCAGAAATTCTAGACCTCAGTAAATAAATTACTGCACCCAGGCAAAACCGGCACTCCTGCACCCATAGTACCATCCAACAGTGAAGACACCCCCACCCAATTCGACAAATTCTTTACTGAAACAGTCCTCTTTCCAACACTCTAAATAGCACCACCAGCCCCTCACCTTCTGCAACCCCTACAAACCCTACTACACAACAAACTTCCTCTACCTTCTCCTTGTCTCCAACACCGACAACACTTATTACTAAACTCCTCAAAAAATTAAAACCTACCACATTATCTGCTGACAAACTTCCTGCTGAGTTCCTTCAACTATCAGCAGAAACCATATCCTACCCAGTATCCATCCTCATAAATAGATCAATATCTGAATGCAAAGTACCTAACCTGTGGAAAATATCCCACATTATTCCACTCCACAAAGGTGGAAGCTCTCTTGAGCTGACCAACTACCGCCCAATCGCAATTTTATCGCCTTTATCAAAAATATTAGAAAAAGTAGTATATACACAACTAATGCAATACCATAGTACCACAACTGCACTACTATCATATACCAACATAATTAACACCCATAGAAACAATGGACTTTTTGTATCATCTGTATTCTTAGACTTATCAAAAGCCTTTGATATGATCAACCACAGCATGTTTCTAAAAACTCTATCTACCCTAAACATAAACTCCCACACCATATCGTGGTTCAACAACTATTTAACTGTCCATCAACAAGCAGTACACTGGCAAGACCAACTATCCTCCCTTCTACCTGTAACTATAGGAGTCCCTCAAGGCTCCATACTTGGTCCTTTACTATTCTCCTTATTTACAAATCAAATAGCTGCATAATCTCTCTCTGCTTCTATAGTGCAATATCCAGATGACACTACTATCATATGTGCCGCCCCTACCTTAAAGGAACTTCAAACAATAACACAGAATAACTTTACTCTGGCTAAAGCATGGTTTTCTAGCATTAAAGTTCTACTCAACCCAAAAAAAACAAAACTAATTCTCTTCAGTCCTGGCAGATCTCCTGTACTAAATAATGACTTCACAATTAACTCCAAGGACAATACCACAATCACCCCAACAACACACACTAAATTCCTAGGAGTAGTAATCGACAGCAATCTCAGATTTGATGTACACATAGCCCAAACAATCAAAAAGGTAAACAAGAAGCTTGGTCTCTTGTATAGGAACAGACAATTCATGACCAGCTATACCAGTTCCACCATTGCAAGAACTCACCTATTATCCACCCTATTTTATGCCTCCCCAGTACTGATTAATCTTCGCCATAGCGAACAAAATAAAATGGCATTTTGCTATGATAAGATTGCCAAGTTTGCTACAGGTGCTTCTAATAGATCCCATTACTGTCTCTCCTTCAAACAGCTCAACTGGATTGAGTTACCCCAACTACTACGTATGACTCAACTCTTTACAACCCACAAACTGTACTACCTCCCTGACAAAACTCCAGCACTACAGGAACTAATACAGCCCTACACTACCACTCGAACCTTAAGATAAACAGACCAAAATCTCATAAATGTAATCAAACACAAGAATGAAGCAGGTAAACCACTCTTTGGCTGTACAATAGCAAAAATCTGGAACTCACTCCCAAAGCACATAATGTCTACCAGCTCTGCTTCGCTATTTAAGAAACTACTCAAAACCCACTATATTACCAGTTGGCTGTGCCCATGCGACTCCCCAGGCTAATCCACTTTCACTGAAGGGTTGCAAGGATTCTACCAAAGATCACTTCATTACCTACTACTACCCTCTGAATACTTTTATTCCTGCCAAACATATTTTTCTAAAATAATTATTCTTGCCAAACAATGTTTTACTCTGTCGCTATTGATATATACATCTATGAAGAAATGTTAAATATGGTCCTATATGTACAAGTGTATGCCTTATGACTACAGTTTTGTAAAAAAAAAAATTATAGTACTTTTACAATTGTTGTAATTGTTGTATGTGGAGCTTTTCTCCCCTGGCCTCCGCTGAAAATGGACCTGTGTCCAGTTGGACTTTTCCAGTTAACTAATGAAAAATAAAATAAAATAAATAAATAAAATAAGGCATTTATAGAAGAATTCATAGTAACAAATGATACTTGTCAGTCTTTGCTTAAACACAACTTTACTATTCATTTATAGCACAAAGCTGTCTCATAATTTGCCACAACTTCAGATACAGGATATGCTGCATTTCTTCTACTTTGGAGCCATACAACAATGGTTGAAAATCAGTAAGCATGAAACAGGCTCCAATTGCATACACGGTTATTTGATTTTTCAGTTGTTTTACTGGTATCGTGCTTAAATTATTGATTTCATACGCATGTGGATAGTTTACTTTTCATTGTGAAGTTTTCCAGCATTGTGAAACTGGTGTAACTCTCCTCCATTCTATGTCAGCAGTTTGGAAGCTGTTTTTCAATTATGCCTACACTTACAGGAGTATTCACAAATATAAATTGTACAATAAGTTCCCATTAGTATTCAAAAATGTGCATACTAATTGGACAGCCCAACCCCAACCAGCATGCTCATTGTAAATCAAGCATATACCAGTAGAAAAAAGTCCAGCTGCTGAAGTACCATTAAGCAGCCCGACTTTTGGCATATGCTATGGAGGAAAGAGCAAAATACAAGAAAAACTGTGTATGTTCTGCAAAACTAAAGATACAGAAAAAAAACTGACTTTCCTTGTATTTCTCTCTGTCCCTCCTAAATCTCAATAGACTGTCGTATCTCTCAACTGTCCAGATTTTCACAGAATGTCCAGATTTTTGCCTCATAGTTTTTGTCTTTTCCTGATAAAAAAGTATTGTTTTCTGGCAAGCTACTGGGGACTGAAGTCATTAAATAATGACAAACATTTGAGGTTTAGGCTTCATATTCTTCAGAAAATGCATGCTAATACAAAACCTCTCATTTTAGTAACTTTCTAAGAGCAAACAATTTGTCCCTATTTTTGGATCTTTTTTACCCCATCATGTTGGGCTTTGTCCAGGTTTCTTGTATTAAGAGTGGCAGTTGCCATTGCTTCTGTTGAACAGCACTGATGTACTCTGTGCAAATGTGGGAATGTAGTCCCACAAGAATGCCCAATACATCAGCAAACACAGAAGGATGTGGAAGACCACTGCAGTGCAGTTATACAAAGAAATTATTTAAGAAAGGTAAGCAATTTCTTTCTTAAGTAATGTTATGGTATTAAAGTAGTAAGACCCTGTGTATGGGTAATGTTGGATTTACTCACATTTGGCTTTGTTTGATCAATTAGGCTTCATCCTTATGATAAAACCACACCAACCATGGGTAAATCCAGCATTACCCACACACAGTCATGGATTATTGCTTAATGAAATCATAGAAATGAAATCTAGATTTTGTCTGGTCAAAGTGTAACTTAGATACAGAATTTAGATGATCACCAAACATTCATGATAATTTTATGTCATTATTCTTTCATTACAGAGATGTGCAGAAACTTGAAATGTATGTATTTAGTTTTTTTTTGTCTTTGTTTACTGGGATTGTCCAATTGGGATATGCCTTTTCTCAGTGGAGACCCAAGGAGAAAAGCTTCACTCACAGTATGCAAAATTATGACATTTTTACAAAGATTAATTTCTAACAAATTTGCTAACATATTTACAGAGATTGTAAGAATTTCTGTACATATTTTGTACAGAGTATTTGTGAATGTGATAACGAAGAAGTGATGACAAAAAAAACAAAGATGATATGTACAAAGCTGAGAAAAAAACAATATCAGCTTTACAGTATGTCAGGTACAGCTATGCTTACAGTAGATGTTGATAGCATGGATAGTGAGACAGAGTAGAGGTTCACTAATAGACCAATGTACTATGGAATTGTGTTATATGTAGTGATAAGAGTTTTATTGTATAGAGTGTAGGGGTACTAGCATAGGAGAAGAGGTGGAAAGAAAGCAAGAGGTGACAACAGAAAGGAAAAATGGAGAAGAGATGCAAAATATAGGTGCCGGCAAGCTAGCAGGTGTGGTGAAGGTGATAGCAAAGGGCTGTGACAGTAGAGTTATTAGTGGTAACTGTAGGAAGGAGACTGAAAGGTAGGCAGAGAGAAAGTTTGTGAGCAAAAGGGGGGAGTAGTAGTAGGATGGTAGTTCTGATATTTGAGAGGAGGATCGGTGATTAGAGTATTTGGAAATCTAGATGGGGTGTCCTGTGGAGTTATCTGGGGTGGTGAAGGAGCACTGATAGTTATTGCTGAGGTGTTGTTTTAGTTCTGCTTTGAAAATGTTTTTCTTATCAGTAAGTTTTAGGTGATGTGGCATGGAGATCCACATGGTGATATGGTGGGCACATAGCGAGTCACCAGCAGAGTTATTAGATTTGTTGATGACTAGGAAAGATTTATTGTTGCATCTGATGTCTCTAATACTCATAGTTGTAGCTGATTTCTTATAGAGGGTTTATATCACGTAATTGAACGATGAATTCGTAAAATACATAATAGTCGACCCTGAAATCTCAAACTGCAACAATGGCGAACTCTGAAACTGCTGAAACCCAAAATGTTGAATTAGAATAGTTGGCCCACAACAAACCCGTGCATTCAGTAACGTAAATAATCACTTCCGCTATAACAGACTGTTATAGCTCTTTGTAACTCATGCATTCAGTAACGTAAATAATCAGTACCGCTATAATGGACTGTTTTAGCTCCTAACACTTATGTATCGTGTGTTAATAAAGGAATTAACAGTACAACTTGTACCTAAACTTTGTGAAAAAAGCACACGATAATGTAATTACCTTAACTAAAAGTGTTCCCCTAAACCTAAATGTCTTTAACCATATTTAGCTCGTAACACTTGTGTATCGAGTGTTAATAAAGGAATTAACAATACAACATGTACCTAAACTTTGTAAAAGAAGCACATGATAATGTAATTGCTTTAACTAACAGTGTTCCCCTAAAGTTAAATGTCTTTAACTATATCAAGTGGGACTTAAACATAAAATAAAGTATATACATTTGTGATTTGTTATTGAACTACACTTTCATCAGCATAGTTACAGCATTTAAGAAGAAATCTAGAGAGTACTGTGCTCGTCTTTGCAATACAAGCTGTAAACGATTTTGTCTTTCCATAGTTTTACGCGTCTTTGGTAATTGAGGACACCCTGCTTTAACTTGTATTCTCACCTCATTTACCCTGTTTTATTCCCGTATGAGCACATCAAGAACCGCTGGAATTTCACAAGTATGCCTACCTAGTAAACACCGCAGATGCCTGTGCCAACAGTCTACATAGTTTGGGGTTCTAGGCAATTGCAAATCATTTAATGTTGATACATTCCAGAAATTTACTGGGAATATGGGTGGAAATCTTGCAGTAGCATTGGTTCTAGTGTGTTGTTTTCTCGATTGTCCTAAAACATAAACGTCCGAGAAATATGTCAAAAGAACTTTGCCTTCAGGTGGAAAGGTGTCACAAAGTCTTAGAAAAGTAGATACTACTTCACTTTCATCTACGAAGGCTAATACTCTTAGTCTCTTTACTGCAAGCTGAAATGTTGTACTTGTGCCATAAAGTGTAGCAAGACCAAGGCTTTGAACTTTACGCCACACTGCCTGACTGAAGTGAAATAAACATCTTTTACTGTTCACGTTGCTGAAATTATGCTTTACACTCTTTATGGCTGCCATCTCAAAGTCTGTAAGAATAAATTGCACAGTAGGCTCACACTGAAGAGAAGATAACTTAAACAAACATTCTCATAAATAATTGTAAGCCTTGAAAGATTTTTTAGACATTGAACAATATACTAAAGGTAAACTTTTAGTACTTTCAGGAAATGTCAGCAATCCATGTATTGAGTACAACTGGCGGCAAAGTCTTCCTTTTGTTAGAAAGATTCCATCCATAAACCAGCTCTTGCTACAGCATAAGTCTTGCAAGTTTTCTTTAGTGGTAAATGCCAGAACATGCAAATTATTGTTTAAATCTACCTTTCTTTTCTGAATAAAACTTCCTTCCTTTAACGTATACTTGGTAGTATCTACTGAACCTAGTGCACTTTCTGTAGTTCTGTAAGTAACCATCCTTTGACGTCTAACTCGATTTACTTGCTGAAGCATAGAACGTCTGGATGGTGAACTTACAGTACTTTCTACTGAAGTGCTTGCAGCTACATCGTGCACTACTAGTGCAGGTGTATTTCTACACAATCGAGCAGTTTCCTTTAATGCTCAATACTTTTCCACTTCAGTTATATCTGAACTATGTTGGTGTGCCACTGATTTCAGCAAGACTTCCCCTTCTACTGCTTGTAATGTTATAGCCCCCACCCTTGCATTCATGTGACAACTTTAATCTACAGCACCAATACTTTTTACTTTTTACCATCTTCTCTTAGTTGTATATATAGCCATCAGCATTGCCCTATTTTTCTGAGACATCACAGTCTTGTAAATGTTACCTAGAATGCTAGGAGATGATTGTGATATTTCGGCCATAGTTGGAGAATTTGTTATGTATATATGGTGTTACTTAACTTCCGGAAATAATTATGATATTGTTTCTGGATTATTTCAACATAGTGCACATTTATACATTTTCCTGTTAAAAATGTATTCTGTTTACCACTTTATATAACAGTGATTTTTGTTTTAATATTTAAAGAAGAAAAGATTAGCAGTGATGCAATGCCGCAAGCATGTCCTACGTCACCTAATACCAGTGGGCCAACTTTCGATAACGCTCCTTTCGCGTTTTTAACAGTTCGACATTTCATTAGTTTGAGATTTTGGTGTCTAGTATTACGTATTTGGTGAATTCATCATCCGATTACGTGATATAGACCCCTTACAGATGGGCATTTGCCTGGACAGGATATAGTTGTGGGCAGTTAATAGTTGGGAGTAGGACAGGTATTGTGGCCTTTCTTCCAAAGTTAGATCTTTCAAGGCTTTACATTAATGTGTTGACTGGGTGGTGTTAACTGCAAATTTTGCAGTTTTGTAATAGCAAGAGTCTAATTTTGTTCTGAGGGTGATATTTTTAATAGTGAAGATAGGTGTTGCATATATATGGAGAGCAGGAGATAGGTTTGAGTTATTGATTTTCTGGTGTTGTCTGTGAGAAATGTTTTGGCCCTCTAGAGGGAGCCTAGTTTTCCATGGATTTTCTTTATGGCTTGGAGTAGAAATTGATCATAGATAAGATCAACATCGAGTAGGACCACAGGAAGTTTAGTTCGAGACATGGTTTCAGTCTTAGGGTTATTGGATAATGGGCTATGAAATGATTGTTTCTGTTCAGAGTGATGTTTTGGAAGTAAAGGGCATTGGTTTACAATATTTTAGCATTAAGAAGAAGAAGAGTCTGACAGCCAGGATTCTGTGAAGGTGAATGCCTGCTGTGTGACACATTGAAGGTTATATGTTGTTAGTGTGGAACAGATTAGTGTAGCATCATCTGCACATTGGATTAATGCTGCTTCTTTGGATGCATTGTCAAGCTTGGTAACAAAGATGTTGAAAAGGAGGGGCCCTGGGATTGATCATTAGGGTACTCCGACTGTAACTGGCAGGAAAGATAAGAATTCCTGTTGCCATTTTACAGCTTGCTGCCTATTTGCTAGGTGACTGACAAACCAGGTAAGAGACGGTTTAGTAAGGCCTAGTGAGGAAAGTTCACAAAGAAGTTTTAGATGACAGAGGGTATCAAAACAGATCTAGGAAGAGGGTTGACACTAATTTACCATTGCTTCTATGATGGTTGATTGTACTGGTAAAATTTAGGAGGGCAGTTGTGGTGCTGTGGCTGGAATGGAAGCCATGTTGTACATTGGAGAGTATATTCTGATTGTTAAGGTACTGCAGGAGTTGAGAGTAGACACATTTTTCAAGAATTTTAGACTGGGATGACAGCATGACAGTAGGTCACTAGAGTTTCCCCCTTTTTGAGTAGGCATGAAGAAAATTTTTTCCAGATTTCAGGGACCTTGTATTCTGTTAAGGATCTATTGGTGAGGACTGATATTGGATAAGCTATGGCTTTGGCTGTGATTTTCAAGTATTCAGTAAGGATGCTGTCATCGGCCATTGTTGTTATTTAAAGTTTAGTAGGTATCTTTTGATTAACATAATGGGTACTGACTTGAGGTTGAATTATTATTTTGTGCTATGCAGGTGATGAGGGGTGACAAGTCAATCCAACAAGTGTCAAAGGGGTTTATTTCCAGTTTATTTAGCTTTTCTACCATATCCAAGTGAGGAGTTGTGTTAAAAGGTCTGGCCGGGTTGAAATATGCAGTGTGTACTGTTTTGTCTTCATCCATTGCTTTGGTGATCTTTTCAAAAAAACTAAGTAGGAAAGTCATCTTAGTCCTGTTCTCATCATGTTTTAAAACTTTCACTACATTTGAGTCTTGTGAGGTTAGCAGATACGTATTTTTAAAAAATCCCTCAGACTTCATCTCTCCTCACACTGCACATGCACCTGCACCCCAACAGACAACCCCAAAACCTGACCCCTTCTCAGAATCCTTACTCTTCTCCACTCAGTCACTACTCTATCTTCCTCTTC
Organism: Protopterus annectens; assembly: GCF_019279795.1. Taxonomy (NCBI): domain Eukaryota; kingdom Metazoa; phylum Chordata; order Ceratodontiformes; family Protopteridae; genus Protopterus; species Protopterus annectens. Next base: position 1,012,089,027 of record NC_056734.1, on the reverse strand, counting down.
TCTCTACTACACTAACTCTTTCTGCTGTCACTTTAGCCTGTGTTATCCCTACCTTAGACCTTCTTTCTCCTTCTTTTTACCCTTTAAGTTAATTTCTTCTCACTGCTAATAATGTTACTTATATATTTACACTTTCAATTCCTACATTCACACCATGATTGAAAACCATTCTTCACTGTTGATATCAAATTTAGTCCATATTATTGTCAAATTATTCTATGTGATTATTATTTTATTTTAATGAACTACTACTGTTTTATATACTCTGTATTGTTGTGGAAAATCTCCTTGTATGTAATTAAATGTGGAATTTTTCTCCCAGGCCTCCACTGAAAATGGGCTCATTTCAGGCCCAGTGGACTTTCCCGGTAAAGAAATGCAATAATTAAATAATAATCAATGTATGTAGTCCTACAGACTCTGTAGCTGTGTTATTGTTTTGGTGTGAGGTAAAGTAGCTGTAAGCCATAACAATACCCAAGGCACCAAATCTCCCTTAGAAGAACCCAGCTCTCACCTGAAGACTGCTGCTACAGCTGCTGCTTACTGGTGAAAGTGACTTTTTCTGTGAGCAGACAGTTTAAGACAGAATTTAGTTATTGTGTTTCTGCTCTGTATGAACTGGTTGCTGTGTGTGGATTATTGCAGCTGGTTCTTGAATGTGAAATGTACTCTGAAGTTGTGGTGTAAGAAACTTATTGTTTTCTTCAATGCCTTCCTAACGATACAGTGACTCTAGTTTCTTGTGTAATTTAATCGGCAGAGAGATCAAAGTCTCCCTGAAGACATCATAACTGTCCTTGTTTTGGAGGAATGTTTATATTTTGTGACCTGATTTACCCATGCACATGATGTACCTAGTTTTTTGAGGTACCTCCCTATTTTCAATTTACCCATTCACACAATTTTCTGAATCAACCTCATCAAATAATTTTTGAAGCTGTCTAGTACACAGAAAACAACACTACATGAGCATTATTCTAGTGGAACCAATAATTAAAAAAAAAGAGGAAACACATCTTACATCTCCCTTTTTCAGACTCGAAAATAAATTACCTTGTTTGATAAAAGTATAAAGTTCAATAAAGTGTATAGATTTTATTTATTTATTCATCCTTTGTTGACCAGGCTAGTCCCACTAGGCTAGCAGCCTCTTTTCAGGAGAAAATCAAGATGTTATTTACACTAGTTGGGGAAATTTAGCCAAGACATCAGGAAACCTCCTCTACTCTTTTCATTGTGAAGGATAATGTTTTTTATGCTTCACTTCCTGCTTTTGTTCCTGTCATGGAGAAAGCTAGGAAAAGTTGTGCAGTAATGGAGGGAGAAAAGAGTTGTTCTGTTGGTGACAGCAATGTGGTTCTGTCAGTCAGACAGAAAAGTGTAGAAAAGTGAGCAAATAGTATAAATAGTCAGTATCTAGCTGACTTTAAACCTTAGCATTTTGAGCAAGCTATTGTAAATGAAATTGCTTCTGGAGGTTTGTCTGATGAAAAACTGGATGGTTTATTGAACAAAGGTGATCCTGGAGAGCAATCATGGTTGGAAATGATGGAAGAGGATGTTGAAATGGATATTGAGTTGGGGGTAAAGGAAATGAGTCATGAGTTGAATGGACATAAGGATGCAGGTGGGATGCAGTCTGGAAAATCATATCTTGATGCAGTTGGAAGAACGAAAGGTACTGTAAACTTTATTAAAAGAAGAAAAGGTGTGTTGCTTAGATAAGAAAGAAGAAATAATATATATTTTATGTGGGATAGATTAGTGTTACCTTTGGGTTTTGAAAAAAAAAAAGACTAACTTCTAGATTCATTTGGGGAAAAAGACATTTTGTGAGTTAAAATTTGAGACTGAAGACTTGATGGAAAGATTGCTATTTAATTGTGAGAAAAGGAAGAAGTGTTACCTGTAGAATTAATATTTTCTGGGCAAGGAACTCAGAAAAAAAAGTATTTGTTCAGTTTTGCACTGATGAAATTGATTTAAAAGATGTTAAATATTATTTTCATTTATGTGTTTTTCAGTTTCTGATAGTGTGAAAGTTAAAGATGAGAAGGGTATTTGGAATGGGGGTGGATGTCATTGTAAAAGATGGGGTAAATATTTACCAAGTGTTATATATATATATAGATGGTAATAGAGGAACAATTACGTATATAGGACAGTTGAAAGCTTTTTTTTTTTTGTGGGGCTTCAATCATTAGATAAATGAGAGTACAAAAATAAGATATAATCAATGCAGGTAAAAGGGCCATATGATGAATATGTGAAAAAAGAATGCAGAATATGTAAAACTGAAGGTCATTTTTGGTTTGCTTGTAAAATGAATACGCAAGATAATATTGAGAAGGATGATGAAGAATATATAGTAATGTCTGAAAGTAATGAGCGAGCAGAGGGAAAAGGTGTCAATCAAAGAGGATGTTGTAATAAAAGGTGACAGATGAAAATGTTATATTTCAGGAAGATGAAGGTAACTGTACTGAGAGTGTTCAAAATGAAGGAGAAATTGAAAGCGATAAGTCAGATGGTCATGAAAAGAATGTAAAAGATGTTAAGAAAAGAAATTCAGTAGGTGTTAGGGTAAGCGTGTGGAAAGGAAGATTTAAAGTACATCACCAAAGGTGAAAAGGAAAGCTACGAAGTAGGGTAGATGCATTTCAGTTTATGAGAATAGTGAAGGAATCTGATTGTGGGGATCACGGAATTGCTGTACACAAACTCAGAAAAATACTCAGCCGGGAAAGAATGAAACATAACAAAATAAACTGTAAAATACTTCCCTTAGACTTCAAAAGAAAGTAATAATCTCAGAGTGCTTTCAGTAACTGTGAACAGTATTATTGATATTGTGAGAAGAATAGAGGTACTGGAATGGTGTGCTAAATATGATGTAGATATTATTCTTATGGAGGATGTAAGATTTCCTGACAAAGGAAGAAAGACTGCAAACAGAACAACTGTGGGGTAGAAAAAGAATATGCAATTTAGGAAGTCAGTGTTCTGCACTGGCTGTATTGTGTAAAAAAAAACAATAAAATTATTAGATGTAACTTTGGTAAGGATAGGAAGATTAACTGCTGTGGATGTGAGGTGGAGAGAATGTTTCCAGAATTACAGAATTATAGCAATATATGCATATACAAATGGCAAGGAAAGAAATAATCTGTTTATATATATATATATATGGTTCTACCTCACATAAACAAAACACCACAACACCGACAACGCAATCACCGACACCACATAACCGACAGTACAAAAACACGAAATCCCACATGCCCGACAACGAAATAACCGACGGTACACAAACACGAAACTTCATACACTTCACACACCACAATCAACAACCAAAACACATTCCCCGTCCAAAAACCACATACACAACACAAGCACACCAAAATCCCTACAAACCCACACTAAACCATACATACACAACTACCTACAACCCTGACCCAAACCCTAACCCTAAGGTCCGTCACTACCGCACACTTACCTGACCCGCTCCCTAACCCTAACTCACTTATCCCACCCCTAACCCAAACACAATCACTACCGCACACTTACCTGACCCGCTCCCTAACCCTAACTCACTTAACCCACCCCTATCCCCACTTACCTTACTCGCACCCTAACGTCCGTCACTACCGCATACTTACACAGCCTTTTCCCATTTCGGCATCCTCGGCGTCAGTGCTTTCATCCGTCGGGTCGGTCTTCTGCTTGTCGATCTTCTAGGTCCCGTTGCGTCGGTCTTCTGCGCTGTCGATCTTCTGGGGCTCGCGATTTCCCTGTCGATGTTCCGGCGTGTCGTTGAAGTGAGGTAGAACCATATATATATATATATATATATATATATATATATATATATATGTGTGTATGTGTGTGTGTGTGTGTGTGTCTGTGTGTGTTTGTGTATAGACAGTGTAGCAGCTGCCTTATGTACATGAACAACCCTCTTCTTCTACCACCTTAGAACACAATATGTGAGAGGCGCAATTACATTAACCTAGAATCCTTGCTGTCTCAATCACAAGCCAGTACATCTGGCACTGAGAAGGTTGTCTGCACAAACACCACACCTCTAATACCACCCACACCTGTACTGTACATTCCTACATATGTGGAGGTTCTCAACAAAAACATACCTAAACAAAAGAGACCTCCAAGGCAAAATCACACATGCACATCACAACCCACTGCACCAAGCACCACACATAGTAAACATGCCAGTGTCTCACAGCCTCTAAGGCCCAGCCACAAACCCAACATACTAATGATAGGAGACTCTATTGTGAGACACACAGATGTGCCACTCACCAGGCTAGAGAAGGGGAAAGTCACAGTAAGTTGCTTGTCAGGTGCTAGAATCCACCATATCACTCACACACTCAAGTCTCTCAACAACAGGTACTGTTATAACTCTGTCATAGTTCATGTTGGTGTGAATGACTTGAGATGTACCTCTCTGGACTATATGAAGAGATACATGATTGCATTCTCTAAATATGTGTCCAAGGCAGGTAAGTCCCTAGCCTTAAGCAGCATCCTATCATAACCTAGAATGATGCCTCAGTACAAACAGAAAGTGATTGACTTTAACAGTTGGCTTAGATTTTGGTGTCTTTCCAAGGGGATCTAGTACCTGACAACCTGGGAGGACATAATTGAAAGACCATGGTGCTTTCCCAGAGATGGCCTTCATCTGTCTCCCCTGGACTTCAGGCTTCTGGCAAAGGCTGTTGCCTCCCCCATAGTGCCTTTTTTAGGCAAAGTCATGAGGACAAAATTACCAATGTGAAAAATTATCCTAAATGAAATTTAAAGGTCATGCTGTTAAACACTAGGAGTCAACATGAAACTGCACTCATTGCAAGCATTCCTCACCCTGGAAGATGCTGACATTTGTGCAGTCACTGAAACCTGGTTCAAAGTTGTGGAGAATGCACCAGCCTTACCAGGTTACTTGTCCTACCATACTTTCAGACCCTAAATGGAGGGCTACAAAGCCAAAGGAGCTGGAGTTTCAATATTTATCAAAGACATACACACCTCCTGGCTGGTCAAACAGTATGACACACAAGAGACACTTCAGGTGCAGTTAACTACTGACAAAACACCTATTCAAACCATAGCTAGCTACAGACCCCCAACCATGACTCAGGAGGCCCACTCCACCCATCTGGACTTACTTGAATCCATCAAGGTTCAACCCGCTACCCTGATCCTGGACGACTTTAACTACCCAGCCATAGAGTGGAATACCTATTTTAGCTCAAACACAAATGCCCAGAGATTCCCGACTTCGTCAATGCCAATGCATTGGATAAGCTGGTCGACACCCCCACAAAAGGTGAAAATATCCTGGACCTGGTACTAACCAACATGAGTAGTCACTGCAGCACCCCTACAGTGTCATCCTCCTTGGTACGATCCAACCATAAAGCAATCACTTTCAAAGTCACCATCTCCCCTGACCCCCCCCCCCCATCCCACCTGAGTCAAACAAAAAAAATTTTCAAAAGCTGACTACAACCTCCTAAGAGCAGGTATAAGCAGCCTCACAGCCTCCATCCCTTCAGTTGAATCAAAAACTAATTTCTAAGCATACACCAAAAACTATATGAGCACCTATATAGCTGTATGGACTCAGCAATACCTGACAGGACCAAATCATCTTCCTCATGGAAGAGTAAACCTGTCTGGTGGACAGCAGCAATAAACATACTCTATAATAAAAGGAAAAAAATTGCTGTTCAGGACCGAGAAGGAGCAGTTACCAAGTTGAAAGCAATCTCTCCTTTTTCTAAACAAGCAAATAAGGTCACTGGTGAAATCCTCTAAGGCAAACTTTGAGTCCAAATTGGCCACATCCACTAAGAACAGTCACGAGGCCTTCTTTGCATACTTCCCCAATCTCAAAGGTAACTCCCAAATCTGCACTGAATTGGTGGTCAACAATACCACATACACAAACACCATAGATATAGCCAACCTGCTGTCAGACAAGTTCAGTGAAAACTTCACCCCCATGTCCCCTCTATCAGTAAACCAGGACATCCCCAGCACCTGCCCCATCCCCTGATCACCAGGGAGCAGGTTATTAATGCCCTCTCAAAGACAAAAAATACAGCCTCCATGGGACCTGACGACATCCTTCGCTGTGTCTTACATGAACTCAGGCAAGAGCCCTCAGCACCACTAGGTACCATATTCAATCAAAGCTTTTGCACCGGCTTTGTCCCAGCAGAATGGAGGACAATCACTGTTATCCCTCTACACAAAGGTGGAGCATCCACCGACCCAGGCATTTATAGGCCCATCAGTCTAACTAGCCTGATCTGCAAGGCCATGAAGTGCATTATCATGGACCTTATAAACAAGGACATTGGCAACCTCCAAATGCTTGATCCCACACAGTTTGATTTTGTCAAAGGGAGATCATGCTGTTAAACTTGATCGCCTTTTTTGAAACAGTCACCAAAGCCATGGATGAGGGAAAAACAGTGCACATTGCCTACCTTGATGTGCCAAAGCCTTCAACGCTCTTCCCTATTTGGGCATAATAGATAAACTCTCCCAGCTAGGCATCAACCCATATGTTACCAGATGGGTAGCTAACTAGATCCCTGATAGAACCCACTCAGTCAAAATAGGAGAAGCCACCTCTAGTAGTAGACCTGTTGCAAGCAGTGTACCTCAAGGATCGGTCTTGGGGCCTCTACTGTTTGGGATATACTTTTCTGAGGTGCAGGCCAAAACCAGTGGTCTGTGGCTGACCAAGTTTGCAGATGACTGCAAGCTGGGCACTGTCATAAACTTCCCTAGTGATGTGAACGTCATCAAAGAGGGCCTTAACCAAACGAATGACTGGTGCCAGGAGCATGGCCTCAAACTGAATGCCAAGGAATGCATCATTACCCCCTTTGGGGAAAATGGTGTCCCCAATAATTATCACATTAATAACTACATATTAAGCATGCAGTCAGTCAGTAGGGAAGGCTTTTACATGGCCCACCTCATAAGTAAGGGTATTTCATCCAGGAACAAGGAGGTCATAACATCCCTGTATTTCTCCCTTGTCAGACCCATTATAGAGTACAATGTCCCCTTCGGCATGTACCCTGCCAAGCACATGCAGCAGTTGGAGAGACCACAGAGGTTCCTGACCAGGAAAATCCAGGGTCTCAAACATCCATCCTCTACAGATATACTAAAAGCCCTGTCCCTCTACTCAGTCTCATATAGACTGCTCAGAGGTGACCTGTGTCTGGCATACAAGGCCGTCTCAGACTCAGCCTTGATAGACTTGCTGCATATCCATAAGTCAAACTCCACTCGTGCAACCCGCATGCAAGGTCTCAACTTGGTCTGCGACATTAATAGAACTTGTTGGTGGGATAGATTTGTGTCCCAGTGACTCCTTCATCTGTGGAATAGACTTCCTCGCCATGTCAAGCAAAGTACCTCACTAGCCACTTTAAGGGGAACCTGAACGACTGAATGGGAAACAGAAAATATACCCCCTGGGATCCCACCTGTATTCCTGTTGGACAGGGAAAACAGGTGCTGACTTTGTGGGAACATGGGTGAAATTCTTGGTTAGGCTTATAAGGGCCTCCAGGCCAATAGCCTAGTATCGTCCTATGACCCTATGAACCTATGTGTATATATATATATATATATATATATATATATATATATATATATATGTGTATGTATGTATATATATATAAAAGAAATATATGTAGAAATAGAAATATATATTATAATAGCCTTAACCTACTTGTCGGTGTGTAGTTAATGTCTCTGCTGAGGAAAGATGACTAGTCATTTCATTATGTAAGGAATCCAAGCTGAGTTAAGCGTTAGGTTTAATTATGTAGTTATATTGCTGCTGTAAAGAGATGACTACAGCACAAAAGGAAATACAGTACAAAAGGGACACATACTTTGTAATGCCCTTAGCATACCTATGAGCTGCCACAGTACAAAAGTAGCAAGTACATTTTGCTACTCGTACCATAAATGTGAAATGCTGCAGTACAAAAGGAACATGCACATTGTAACTCCCCTAAATACCAAGTAATATGTAACTGTTTCTAAAAGATATCATTATTTAAACATGATAGCTCCTTAAGATTATACTCTCCACAAAGTCTAGTGATATACTGGGGTAACTTTTTTTAATTTCTTGCTGTAGTCTAACATTACATGAGGATTTTTGAGTTTTGATATGTCAAGAACATTTCCTGTTCATTTCCTATACAAGCAGACAGACTCAAGCAGTGATATTATAATGCCATAATTCAATATAAGTTTGTCAGGAAAATAAAATATAGGGCTCCACACCTCTGAGAATAGTACTGTAAGTTTATAACTGAGATGATATGGGCTTCGGTTCAAGTATGTGTTTGCTTTCTGAACCAAGACTGTAAAGGGCTGAAAGACTGAGTGTAAAAATTTGTGGGCATACCCTTAAACCTATTAGTGGAGGAAATCAGGACAAAGCCTAACATAATGGGGGACAAAGGCCCAAAAATAGGGATGCATATTGCTCATAAACTTAGAAAGTTGCTAGAATAACTGGATTTGTGTTAGCATGCATTTTCTGAATGACATGATGTCAGAAACTCAAATGCATGTCATTATTTAGTGACTTTAATCCTTAGATCATCCCAGTGATTTGTCAAAAAACACAATTTTTATGAAGAACACACAAGAATATGAGCAAAATATGGACATTCTGTGAAAATCTCTACAGTTGAGAGGTAGTATGAGTAGTGAGAATAAATATCCAAAGTGATACCAACATGATTTTATTGCCTTGTAAAATAGTGATCAGTTGTCTGGGAGCAGCCTGTAGTGTGCATAGCAGTCCTTTTGCAGACAGTGAGGAAAACAAAATACACATAAGAGAAGAATATTAAAGCAGCAACTTTGTTGTTTTTGTATATAGAAATAAAAAAGTCATTAAGGTAAAGATGAAGAGAAGAAATATTAATCACTGTAAATAACAGTATCCAAAGGAAACAATTTGGTTTATAAGACTTTAAACAGCATTTCTGAAATGATTGAAGCAATTAGTGCTTTTTATAGCCCTGCATGTTCCAGCTGGAAGGTAAGATGAAAGGAAGGACCCTTTCTTTGTTTGTGTAAGTTTAGAATGTAGAAGTTTTGACTGGCTTAAGATCTGAGGTGATAGATGCTAAACAGTTTGAGTAGGCTGCAGATGTAGTTAAAACTTGGCTTGTAACTACCAGGGGATTTACCAGTCCTAGAAATACACTCATCTCATCAGCACTGAGGGGGATTTACATTTAACTAGTTCAGGTATTTTCACTTCATGTTTCAAAACACTTGATGCTGTGAGGTAACACAGATCATATTTTATATTTGTACCGAGCAGAAGGATTAGGCATGTAGTGACACAGTCTGTAAATATCATTTTGCAAGTCATTTCCTGATTTCCAAGTCCCAAAATACTGATTTTTTGAACAAGGCCAAGCTTGTGCAGGAAACACGTTAAAAGTCTAGCCAGATCTGTAAATGTATGAAAAATGTGGCTGGAATTTTCTTAGCTCTTAGAGGCCTATATCTTGAAAATCAGTCTTTAAGCCCTTAGTATTTTGAGTCTGTAAGAAATATGATACAGCTTTACACACAGGACTTCAAAGTGCACTATAGATCCTAAGAGCATTTTCTAGTGTGGAAATAATGCTGGAAAGTGGTTTACAGAAAGATAGGGGCAGTGATAGTGTAGGGGAGTCTTATGGCTGAAGAAAGGCCAATAGATTACAACAGGGTTTGTGTTTGCCCTGGGATCTCTCATTAATAGTTCAATTGCAGCGGAATTTGGTGTACAAAATTCAGAGTTATAAACATAATGATACTTCAGTTATGGTGATAAAAGAAATTACTTTATAGCTGTGACACAAGGTTATGATCAGAGCTGGATCATGGTCAAACAGGGCCCTAGGCAAGGTAATGGATCACCCCCCCCCATACATGCTCTCCCCACCCCGCAGCCATTCCAGAATCCCATTACTTGGCTATTTCTCCCCAGTTACCATAAACACAAACCTCTCAGTGTACATACTGTTTTCTGCTTTACTTCTACAACGATTATTTGAATTTAATTAAAACATTTTATTTAAAATTTTATAGCACAAACAAAACATTTGCTAAACAAAGCAATACAGTCTCACAATAAAAACAAATTTAGCATGCTACAAGGGGAAATCGACATAAACTGAAATTTTGTAAGAAGTTTTCTGGTTTGACACTAAATTTGCCTCTGAGACCTTACTTGTTTTAAACATTTAGTCAGGTAGCATTTTCAGTGGAGTCTGTGTACTCATTTGCAACAATTTCTTTAAATAACTGGTGTAAATATTCTGAAACAATCACATTTTCTCACTTTGTTTGAAATTCAACCTAGAATGTAACCAGTGACCAAAACTCATGCAAAGTAAATTAACTACAAAAGTAAAACACAGGGTTACAATCAGAGCTGGATCATGGTCAAATGGGGCCCTAGGCAGGGTAATGGAGTGGGACTCCCCCATACATGCCACCCCACCCTGCCACCATTCCAGAGTCCTATTACTTGCCTATTTCTCCCCAGTTATCATAAACGCAAACTACTCAGTGTACATACTGTTTTCTGCTTTACTTCTACAATGATTATTTGAATTTAATTTAAAACTTTTGTTTCAAATTTTATAGCACAAACACTGAAAAACATTTGCTAAACAACACAATATGGTCTCACAATGAAAACAAATTTAGCATTACAACTTTTCTGCCCTTGAAATTCACACTCACTGAAACCTACATTCGAAGAAGATGCATCTGGCCAGTGGTGGATAAAATTTATCTTTGGGTTGTTTCAAATCACAGGCCCCTTGCACACATTTTTAGGACCATGCATGCATGTGTTCTTTGATTTACCTTCCTGATTGTATTAAATTATATTCCTTGTGTAATACAGCACCACTTGTTAGAACATGTTTTAAATTTGCTGTTTTGAACATTTTTCTAGTAAGCAATGAAAAAAAATGTATGAGCCAATAATGACAAACCTACCCAAGTCAGAACATTTCATCAATAAAAGTCTATGCAAACTTTTGTCAGTACAATATATCAATATCAGTCAATATACATAATCTCCATAGAAGTGAAAGTCATCTGAATAATTCCACAGTAAAGAGATCTGTAATTAATGAAGAGATTGTTGCTATATATCAGTGTTTCATCTACAAATTCAGTGCCTACTGCCCTTAAAGAATAAATTGCCTATGTCACATTAAAACATGGTAAGCTGGTAATGTTGCAATAGGGAGCAGATGACAAACTGATAATAGGTTCATAGTTACTAGGCATCTCCTCCAGAGGACATACTCAGGACTGCAGCACCCCACCCTCCTTAAAGTACAACAGTATCAGCAATCCATCTACATGCTGTAGGAGTAAAACCCATAGTGTTCTGCATCAAAAGCAACTATGCTACCTGTTGTGCTACTAACAGTGCTTTTAAATTCTTTAGTACAATAGTGATACCATTTGCTAAACAACAGTTGCACATTGTAAACAGATTTAGCATGAAGCTCTCAATTCCTTGTAAAATGCACTTGACCTAGACTCAACTCCTTGAAACTCATTTTTTGTAATACTTTGGTAGTCGGGGTAGATGATTCAGGTTCTTGTTTCCTGTAACTAAGATACAGGGTTTGAGGCTGAGCAAATTAATTAACTACCAGTTATCCCTAAACGGGACATTTTTTTACACATGCAACCTTACCTTACTTGCTGAAGAAGAATTATTTTGCTGAAGGAGCACAAATTCATCCAGGAGTGAGGCTACATTAATTCCGCAGAAGATACAGTACAAGAATGGAAGGAACAGAACGTTAATTATTTTATATATAAAACTGAAAACTTTTAAGTTAAATATTGATTGAGCCATTTAAAAGAAATGTATATAAAGTGTGAACTCAGTACATATTATATATGCAGTTATTTTATATGACAGTCATTGTTATATTGCTATTTCTTGAGGATTTGTGCTTATGTGAAGTTTCAGGTATCTTGTTCATAGGTTCGTAGGTTGGTACTAGGCTATCTGCCTGAAGGCATTTATAAGCCTAGCCAGAATGTGTTGGCTTTCTTCACCCCCTTAGATTAGTTTCATGTGCCTCTGTCCAGCAGAGCCACTGAAGTGATCCCTGAGGTAAACTTTCGGTTTCCCATCCACTCATCAAGGTTTCTTTTGAAGAGTGTTAGCGAGGAGCTCTGCCTAATGTAGATTGGGATCTTGTTCCAAAGCATGGGAAGTCTCTGGGACAGGAATCTATCCCTCCAGCACATCCTATTTATTGTTGTGGTGAGGTTTAGATTCCTAGAGCATGTGGCTTGAGGGGATAAGGTTTTCTTTAGGTGGAGCATGTCCATCAATTCTGGGTTGGACATGGTCTTGTATGTCAGGCAGAGATCACCTCTGAGTAGGCAGTATGCAACTGAGTACAACTGGAGTTTCTTCATTCGAACTGCATAGGGCATCTGTTTGAGGCCAGTGATCCTCTTGGTGAGGTACTTCTGTGGTCTTTCCAGCTGTGGCAGATGTCTTGTAAGGTAAATCCCAAATGGGGCGTTGTACTCTATGATGGGTCTGATCAGTGATGAGTAGAGGGGCACAATGACCTCTTTTGATCTAGATGTGAACCCTTTTGTGATTAGGTGGGCCACATAGAAGGATTTTCTAACCTATTTGGCAATAGGATTATCAAAGGTGAGATTACTATCTACTTGGGTCCCCAGATACCTTATTACATCTTCCGTATTTAGGGGACTACCACCTATGTGGGAGTTTATGGGTACTTTGTTTTTTCCAAAGGGGATGACTATGCACTTTATGGCATTTAGCTTGAGGCCATGATTTTGACACCATGTATCCGTCTCAGTGAGACCCTTTTGGAGGATGTCTTTGTCAGCCGGAGAGTCAATTATAGCCCCTAGTTTGCATTTGTCTGTGAACTTGGTCAGCCATAGTCCTTCTGTGCTTGCCTGTACCTCTGAAAAATATACGCTGAACAGGAGGGGACCTAGGACTGAGCCCTGGGGAATGGCACTTGTAACTGGTTTAGAGTCGGCCTTAGCTCCCGCAACGTTCACCATGTGGGTTCTGTCCGTGAGCCAGTTGGCAACCCATCTTGTGATGTAGGGGTTTATGTTCAGGCTGGTGAGCTTGTCTATAATACCAAAATGGGGAATGGTGTCGAAGGCCTTAGCGAGGTCTAGGTAGGCTGTGTGTACCAGCTTTCCCTCATCTATAGCCTTGGTAACTGTCTCAAAGAAATCCACCAGGTTTAGGAGGCATGATCTGCCCTTAACAAAGCCAAACTGGGTAGGGTCCAGTGTTTGGAGGTTCCCAATGTCTCTGTTAATGAGTTCCATGATGATGCGCTCCATAGCCTTGCAGACCAAGCTAGTCAGGCTTATAGGGTGACAGTCTGTTATGGCTCCACCTTTGTGGAGCGGAATAACCATTGCTGTGCTCCACTGTATGGGTATGTAGCCTGCGGAGAGGCTGAGTTTGAACAGTGTGTTTAGGTGAGGAGTTATTCTCCTGGAAAGCGAACTCCAAGGCGCTAGGGACTTGTGTGCAATAAATTTTTGGTGTTGGATCCGTGGTCGTTGTTTTTGGAAATATTCTGCTTCCTTTGCTGGTAGTTCTTTGGTGAGGAGTTATTTCATCTTTAAGCTCATGTAGGATGCAGCCTGGGACACCGTCCAGTCCCATTGATGCTGTGTTTTTGGCTTTGGAGAGGGCTGTTTTAACCTGAGTGTCTGTGATTTCAGGGACTCTACATTCTTCTGGCATGGTTATAGGCCCTTTTGGAGGTGAGAGGGGGGTGGGGTGAAGTTTGCTCTGAACCTGTCTGCCAGGATGTTGGCGATATCGGTCAGTTCAGTGTATTTTGTGCCATTCTGCACTGAGCAGATCTAAACATTGCCACTTAGATTCTTGACATAGCTAAAGTATGCCTTGTGGTTATCTTTGGAGTCCTTGGCAATTTTTCTTTCAAAGCTCGCCTTGGATGATTTTATGAGGGAGTGTAGTTTCTTGCTGATACTGATCAGGGATGTCTTCTCTTCTTGGGATTTTACTCTTTTCTGTACTAGTTTCCTTCTTCTATTGTATAGTTTGTTTATGGCAGGAGTCCACCAGACTGGTTTCCTTTTCTTGGAGGAGTGAGTCTTGGTTTTGCTTGGGATGGCATGATCCATGCATTCTTGTAGCTGCCTGTGGAATGCACTAGTAAAGGATTTTGCAGCTTGGACAGTGTTATCCTTCAGCATGGGGGCTTTGAAACTTTCCACCTCTGTCTTAAGTAATGTGAAGTTTGCTTTTGAAAAGTTTTTCACTGTGGTTTTCTTGTCCGGGGTTGGGGGCACAATATGGATATCCAAAGTGATTTGTTTATGGTCAGATCTAACCAGCAAGGGGTTGACCTCTCATGTGGAACACTGGTCGCCCATGTTGGTGATGACCAGGTCCAATATGTTGTCACCTCTGGTGGGAGTGTTGACCAGTTGAACCAGGGCATTTGAGTTTAGAAATTCTAGGAAAAGTTGGGCAAGGGAGTTAGTACTTGAGTAGTTCTCCCAGTTAATGTTTAGGTAATTGAAATCACCCAATATTAGGGCATTTGGTAGGACCTTTATGTTTCCCAGTGTTTCCAAAAACACGGAATGGGGGTCCTCGGACATGTTGGGTGATCTGTAGCAAGCTACAATTTGAATTGCAGTTTTGCCCATTGTTAGTTGCACGTGGATGATCTCTGAAGCATCGTGCTGTGCCACTAACCTGTAGGTGTGGGTATCCTTGATGAATATAGATACACCCCCGCCTTTTGTGTTTCGGTTTAGATTCTGGGGCCGAAATGTATGGTATGAGTTGTAGCCTGGTAGTGCTGGGGTGCTCTCTGGAGCCTTAAACCAGGTTTCTGTTATTGCACATATATCGATTTTCTCCATACTGAGGAGTGCCTCGAGTGCATACATTTTGAGGTTTAGACTTCTGGCATTGAGTAGCATTACCCTCAGTTTTTTGTTACTTGTGCTATTTATGGCAGTGGGTTTGTCTTTTGAGCCTTGCCTAAAAAAGGCACTATGGGGGTGGCAAGAGCCCTGGCCAGTATTCAAAAGCCTAAGGGTGACAGGTGCAAGCCATCTCTAGCGAAGCAGCATGGCTTGTTGAGCATGTCATCCCAGGTGGACAGACACTGGATCCCTTTTGAATGACACCAGAAACTTAGCCAATTGTTAAAATCGAGATTTTTTTCTTTATGCCGTGGTATCATTCTTGGTGAGGGCAGGATGTTATTCAGGGTCATACCGACCTGGGCTACATGATCAGAGAGCTCTTCCGTGTCTCTCTTTATGTAGTCCAGGGAGGTACGGTTCAGGTCATTCACACCAACATGGACAATGACAGAGTCATATTTGTACTTGTTCTGGAGTGACCTGAGTGCTTGTGTTATGTGGCGGATCCTGGCACCTGACAGGCAGTTAACAGTAACCTTCTCCTCATTCAGCCTAGTGAGTGGGACATCAGTGTGCCTGACTATAGAGTCACCTATTACTAGTATGTTGGGTATGTTATTTTGCCTTAAGGGCTGTGATTGCATGGCACACTGGTTTTGTGAAGTATGTGTTTCATGGTTTGTGTTGGGTGGTGGAGGTTGCTTGGATGTTTGCTTTGGAGGTCTCTGTTGGTTTTGCAGATTTTTATTTAGAGCCTCCGAGTATGTTTTCATGTATTTTTGTGTTTTTTGCCAGTGCTGGTTTAATGGGTCTATGTAAGACTGGTGGTGTGATGCAAGTATTTCTCTTCTCCTCTTGACTGTCTGATCCAGTCTTGGGTTGAGAGAGTTTAGCATCTAGTTTGGCTGTATAACTGCATCTCTCACATGTATTAGTGTTTGGTGGTAGGAGGAGAGGGTTGTCTGTGTACATGAGGCAGTTGTAACATTGCCTCAAAATGTCCAGATTCACTAGTTGGACTGGCGAGTACACCTGAAAATGCCCTTTGGACATGCCTGGATAGGTACAGTGAACTGTTTTACTGGATGGCTGGTAAGGTCGAATAGAGAGCCTTGTCCTTTTGCACAGTACAGGAGGGTCTAGTGTTAGAGTTAATAAGTGATTGCTATAAGTTTTGAGCAAGTTCCAGGCTGAGAAATGAATGGCTTGAGTGCTTAAGTTGAAAGTTTGTCTAGTTCCAAAGGGAAAATTGAAGATGAGATTTTGTGGAGCCGGGAATAGTTTTACCCTAGCTAACCCGTGTGCAAAACCAGGCAAATACAGTATGTATAGCAGGGAAAAGAAAAAGATAGAAATTAACCCAAAATGGCCAATAAACTACTAATTTCTGGGCTGTAACCACTCCTCCAGGGACAGATAGGCTGCTCAAAGCTCCCCTTTCTCACAGGTGAATAGAGAAACTTCCTTCTATCCAAGTAAGGTATGGGCAAACACAGAGATTTGTAACACAGCCCTGAATAAAGCACTAACCTGAAAAATGGACTATATTAGCTTAGAAAGGTGGGAAGAAAAAAAAAAAAAAAAATATATATATATATATATATATATATATATATATATATTTTTTTTTTCTTTGTTTTCAGAAAATAAAGCAGATACACTCAAAAAAACAGTTTAAAAGCACAGAAAAGGATACTTATTGTTATATATCGCAGATGAGAGTTGTAGTCAATGCCCCCAGTAATAAATTAGGAAGAAACACAAATACAGTAAAAGCAGATGAAAAAAGTGCAATATATATATATATATATATGTATATATATATATATATATATATATATATATATATATATATATATATATATATATAAAACAATAGAAAACGAACAAACTGACTTAAACAAGTTACCCAATTAACCAGAAAAAAGCTCAAAACTGAGCCTGGTTCCAGCAGTCTTCAATCAGACAAGTTCTAACTGCACACCCCTGCTTACTAGGGTGCAGGGGACCCTTCTCCAAAAAAAGATGGCCTGGATCAGTGCTCAAGTTATACAAACAAAGCTAGATTCAGCAGGCCTCTCAAAGGACTGAATACTTAGTTACAGATGTTTCAGAGAGAATGTGATACGACTAAGTGCTAAGAGAGGATGTTAACAAACTTTGTCTTAGGATTTGGTGCCCAAGTGTGAAAAAATGAAAACCTGTCTGTGTATGAGACCTCAAGCATGAGGTGAGATGCAGGTGTGAAAGTCCCTGCCTGATGTAATCTTGACATTTATTTGTCCAATACTGGACATTTCCTCTGCCCTTAATAACAATTAAACAAAGTTAAGCAACTTCTGGGTCTAACTTGAGCTAGTTATCAGACCCTATCTGTTTAAACATTTCTTCACTTGCCCCTGTTTACTATTTACATTAATATAAACTGCATCAACTTTATTGTATCAAGTTCTCTTTTGTCAGCCAGCAAACTGTCCCATTTGTTTATTCATTTACCTGGATTTACAGATTACTTAGTTAAGACAGTCAAAAAAATATATAAAAGCGTTAAGATGGTCTCAGCCATGAGTTTATTTGACAGATTTTAATTAGTTTATGTTATGAGATGTGACAAGACAGGATTTTACAGGGAGCTTGTGTTTCAAGTGATTATGCACCCTAAGCACTACAGAGCTGACAGCACTGTCAATATACTACAGTTAATTTATTTATTTACTTTTGTTTTCTGGGAGAGTGCATCTGGGCAATACTATTCCCTTTTCGGTGGAGGCGCAGGGACAATAGCTCCATATACAATAAAATAGGAGTATTATATAGTAACATCAAAACATCATACAATACAGTTGAGTGTATTTTATAATTCATCTGTAAACTGGCAACAGTATTGTATAGGTTCATAAGTTCATAGGTGTGTACTAGACTAATGGCCCTGGATCCTTTACAAGCCTAGCCCATAGGATTACCCTGGCATCGTGACACCCAACCTTAGTTCCCAGTGCCTTTGTCACTGGAGTGATCCCCGGGGTGAATTTTCTATTTCCCATCACTCATCAAGATTTCTCTTGAAGAGGGCCAGTGAGGTGCTCTATTTGACATGTATGGGAAGTCTATTCCATAGCATGGTAAGTTTCTGGGTTATGAACATGTCCCTCCAGCATGTTCTGTTGATTGTGGTAATGAGTTTGAGGTCTCTGGAGCATGTGGTGCGGAGGAATTGAGATTTCTTTAGATGTAGCATTTATAACAGAGCTGGGTCAGACATGGCTTTGTAAGTCAAGCAGAAATCACCTTTAAGTAGGCGATATAAGACAGAGAATAGTTGGAGTTGTTTGAGCCTGTCCATATAGGACATGTTTAAGGCCTAGGATCCTCTTTGTGAGGTACTTTTGCAGCCTCTCCAGTTGTTGCAGGTGTCTAGTGAGGTACATGCCAAATGGGGCATTGTACTCAATGATTGTCCTAATGAGGGGAGAGCAGAGGGAGACACTGACTTCTTTCTTTCTGGATGCAAAACCCTTAGTAATGAGATGTGCCACATAGAAGGTCTTTCTGACCACAGTGGCAATGGGGTGGTCAAAAGAGAGTTTGCTGTCAACCTGTGTACCCAGATCTCATAACGCCGTCTGTGTTCAGTGTACTACCTTTGAAGTGGTAATTCATGGGAACTGTGTTTTTCCCAAAGGGGATGATGACACATTTTTTGGCATTGAGCTTAAGGCCATGGTTCTGACACCAGTCGTTGGTCTCAGTGAGGCCTTCCTGTAGGATGTCAACATCACTTGGGAGAGTTAATAATGGGTCCCAATTTGCAATCATCTGTGAACTTTGTTAGCCAGAGTCCCTTCATGTTGGCCTGGACTTCTGAGAAGTAGATACCAAAGAGGAGAGGTCCCAGGACTGATCACTGTGGGACTCCACTCATGACTGGTCGGCAGTCTGACTTGGAGTCAGCTAATTTCACACTGTGGTTTCTCTCTGTGAGCTAGTTTGCAACACGCCTAGTGATATAGGGGTTGATGCCTAGCTGAGTGAGTTTTTCTATGATTCCTGAGTGGGCAATGGTATCAAAGACCTTGGCCAGATCAAGGTAGGCTGTATGAATCACCTTGCCTTCATCCACAGCTCTGGTGACTCACTCAAGAAAGTTGACCAAGTTGAGCAGGCATGATCTACCCTTCACAAAACCAAACTGTGTGGGATCCAGAGGTTGGAGATTCCCTATATCCTTGTTTATTAGGTCCATGATGATGTGTTCCATAGCTTTGCATAATCATGAGTTCTTATTAATGTAGGACAATTCAATAGGCAGTCATGCTCAATCTGTGAGCTGTATACAGTAAGAACGAAGGGGTCAGAAGAACTTAGATAGGGTACAGAAGGTAACTTTGAGTAAGATTAGTGATGGAAGAGTATAGATTGCCATGTTTTAAGTTATTCCTAAACCATTGTTTGGACAAATGGAGTGAGAAAATTATTTTGGAAACAGTAACAGCTATTCTATTAATGGCAATCCATCTCAAGAAAATGGCTGTTAAGGCATGCATTCAGTAGAGCAAAACTGTTGTACTTAACAGTCTCAGTCTAAGAGGTAATGCCAACTTTTAATCGAAATCGGCATCAACTACCCCCTTCTCCCAGCTACTCAAAGTTGTATGGAAAAACAAGTAAATGGTGAAGACCCCGCCATCAGAATTAGCTTACTTTCATGAACTTACCCAGAAGGAGTCTGTATTTTCCTGTTTAAATTTATTCTGACAGCCGTGGAATAATCAACAGATTCGCAGCATACTGGTGCTCATCACTGTACTTCATTGTACTTAGAGGTACTGGTCATTCGTCTGGTCATTCATCTGTCTGGTCCAAGCACTTTGTTTGGCTCATGCATTCTTTCATGGAGGTGGAGTCTTATGTGTTTACCCTGTTAAATAACCCATTGACTTTACCCATCTTGAGTAAGCATTATATCTCATTGAAGACATTATTGTTGGTTACTCATGCATCACCACATGATCTTCTTAGCATAGGAGGAGAGCTGCTTGCTCCGCTTAGCATTGCACTCTGTCCTGTCATATGGATCGACTGAAGCTTCTGAACAAGTTCAAAGTGTTATGTTCTAGCAGAACCATTGCATTCTTATTTTTTTTTACAGTCTTTCTACCAGTATGCAATGCAACAATGGCAGAGTATCAGACTACAGTGGGTAGAAAACCTGTGTCTAACCATGATAATCCTGATATGGTTTAACCCTGATACATTTAACAGAATTCTAAGCTTCTTTAACTGGTCTGTCCTTAAAAGTATTCCACTCAGTGAAGCTGTACACAAACGTAACTCACTTTTCCTGAAAACTTTCAATACTGTGGCTCCAACTTGAACAAAAAGAATAAAGAATAAACATATTCCTTGGTTACCCGCTCAAAGCAGGTACCTAATGCATGAAAGATAGAGGGATTGGAATGAATAGGTTCATAGGTTCATAGGTTCATACTAGGCTATCTGCCCGAGGGCATTTACAAGCCTAGCCCATAGTTTTGTGGCTTACGCCACCCCTTTAGTATGGGGAACTATACCCATTATTTTGCTGTGCCTCTGTCGAGCAGTGACACTGAGGTAATCCCTGGGGTATATCTGCAATCTCCCATCCATTGGTCAAGATTTCTCTTGAACAAGGCCAGCGAGGTGCTCTGCCTCACATATACCGGGATTTTGTTCCACAGCATAGGGAGTTTTTGGGTGATGAATCTATCCCTCCAGCACGTCCTATTAATAGCCGTGTCGAAGTTTAAGTCTCCCACCCTTGTGGCTCTGACGGATCTAGCTTTTTGAGGTGAAGCATATTCATTAAATCTGTGTTTGACATGGCCTTGTATGTCAGGCAAAGGTCACCTCTGAGCAAGCGGTAAGCGACTGAATAGAGCTGGAGTTCTTTCAGTCGGGCAGCATAGGACAGATTTTTGAGACCCTTTATCCTTTTGGTGAGGAACTTTTGTGGCCTCTCTAGCTGCTGCAAGTGTCGGGTCAGATACATTCCGAATGGGGCATTGTACTCAATCATTGGTCTGATGAGTGATGAGTATAGGGAGACTATGACCTCCCTTGATCTAGATGTGAATCCCTTCATGATAAGGTGGGCAATGTAGAAGGTCTTCCTAACTACTTTAGCTACATGGGTGTCGAATGACAGGCTACTGTCAACCTGGGTCCCCAGGTCCCTTATGACTTCTTCTGTGCTCAGTAGATTGCCACCTATATGGTAGCTAGGGGTAACCTTGTTTTTCCCGAAGGGTACGACTATGCATTTTTTGGCATTTAACTTGAGGCCATGGCTCTGGCACCAGTTATCCGTTTCTGTGAGACCCTTCTGAAAGATATCTGTGTCAGATGTGTTTTCGACTATGGCGCCCAGTTTGCAGTCAGCCATAACCCTCCTGTGTTTGCTTGTACTTCGGAAAAGTAGATGCCAAACAAGAGTGGGCCCAGGACTGAGCCCTGTGGGACACCACTTGTGACAGGCTTTGAGTCTGACATGGCACCAGCAACTCTGACTCTGTGGGTTCTGTCACTCAGCCAGTTTGCAACCCATCTTGTGATGTATGGGTTAACATTTAAGCTGATGAGTTTTTCAATGATACCCGAGTGGGGTATTGTATCGAAGGCCTTCGCCAGATCGAGGTAGGCTGTATGGACTGCCTTTCCCTCATCAATGGCTTTGGTGACTGTTTCGAAAAGGTCAACCAAGTTTAAAAGGCATGATCTGCCTTTGAAAAAGCCAAACTGGGTTGGATCCAAAGTCTGCAAATTCCCTATGTCTTTATTTATGAGGTCCATTATGATCCTCTCCATGGCTTTGCAGATAAGGCTTGTCAAGCTAATGGGGCGGTAATTTCCAGGGTCAGTGGAGGCACCGCCTTTGTGAAGTGGGACCACAGTTGCAGTGCGCCACTCCCTGGGTACGTATCCAGAGGTGAGACTATGATTAAACAGCTGTCCTAGCTGTGGGTTTAATTCCTCATTGAGTTCGTGGAGCACACAGTCGGGGACACCATCAGGTCCCATGGATGCTGTGTTTTTTGCTTTGGAGAGAGCAGTTCTCACTTGGGCGTTAGAGATGTTTGGGGGGCTGCAATCGTTTGGTATAGATATCTCTCCTTTTGGGGGGGGAGTTTGCACTGAACCTGTCAGCCAGTATGTTGGCAATGTCTGTAGGATCAGTAATCTTCACATCATTTTGAACTAGTTCTGAGCATATCTGGGAGTTTCCTCCCAGGTTTCTAACATAGCTAAAGAAGGCCTTATGATTGTCTTTTGAGTCTTTAGCTATTTTTCTCTCAAAATTTGCTTTGGATGATTTTATGAGAGCTCTTAGTTTTTACTTATAGTGATCAAAGGTGTCTTACCTTTTAAGGATTTTGCTCTATCTTGTAGTAGCTTCCTCCTTTTGTTGTAGAGTTTGTTTATGGCTGGGGTCCACCAGACTGGACGCTTGCCTTTGGTACAAAGAGTCTTTGTTTTGCTTGGGATTGCCTTATCCATGCAGTCCTGCAGGTGCTGGTAGAAGGCATTTGTAAGTGATTCAGCGGCTTGAGTACTGTTTTCCATGGCTCGGGGCCTTAAAGGAGACCACACTAGTCTTTAGAAGTGTGAAGTCGGCTTCGAGAAGTTCTTTACTGTGGTCTTTTATTTCAGGTGGGGTGGGATGAGGACCTCCAGCGAGATTAGTTTGTGATCTGATCTCACCAGTGAGGGGTATACTTCTGGTGTTGAACATTGTGCTCCCATGTTCGTGATGATGAGATCAAGTATGTTTTCTCCTCTTGTGGGGATGGTGACTAGTTGTTCCATGGCATTTGAGTTTATGAATTCCAGGAACTTTTGGGCTAGGGTGTTTGGGCTTGAGTAGTGTTCCCAGTCTATATTATGGTAATTGAAGTCACCTAGTATGATGGTGTTTGGTGATACATTTATCCCCTCCAGTGTTTTCAGGAAGGCCATGTGAGGTTCCTGAGTTTGTGAGGGTGGCCTGTAACATGCTACAATTTGCAGAGCAGTCTTGCCTATGGTTAATTGCACCTGGATGGTCTCCGATGCATCGTGCATTGCCACCAGTCTTGAGGTGTAGGTGTCCTTGATGAATATGGATACCCCCCTTCCTTTCTTGGTATTGTCCGGATTTTGGGGCCGGAACGCATGATATGAGGTAAAGCCTGATAGTGCTGGGGTGCTCTCAGGAGCCTTGAACCAGGTTTCTGTCACAGCACAGACATCGATGTTCTCCATACTGAGAAGGGCCTCGAGTGCGTGCATTTTGAGATTTAGACTTCTGGCATTGAGCAGCATTACCCTTAGTTTTTCCTTTTTGTGTTCTAGGGTGGTAGGTTTAGAATTTGAGCCTTGCCTAAAAAGGCACTATGGGGTGGCAAGAGCCTTTGCCAATATCCGGAATCCCAGGGGTGACAGGTGCAAGCCGTCCCTTGAAGCAGCGTGGCTTGTCCAGCATGTCATCCCAGGCAGACAGACATTGGATCCCCTTTGAATGACACCAGAGTTTAAGCCAATTGTTAAAGCTGATCATCTTATCTCTGTATTGTGGCATCATTCTTGGTGAAGGTAGGATACTGCTCAAGGTCAGGGTCATACCTGCCTGGGCTACATAATCAGAGAGCTCCTCAATGTCTCTTTTCATGTAGTCCAAGGAGGTACGTCTCAGGTCGTTTACACCAGTGTGGACAATGACTGAGTCGTATTTGTACCTGCTGTTGAGAGACCTGAGTGCTTGCGTTATGTGGCGGATTCTAGCCCGACAGGCAGCTTACTGTAACTCTCTCCTTACTCAGTCTGGTGAGCGGGACGTCAGCGTGTCTGACTATGGAGTCACCAATGACTAGTGTGTCTGGCATTGTGTTTGGCCTTAAGGGCTGTGACTGTTTGACACTCTGACTGTGAGGTCTATGTGTTGCAGGTGTTGTGTTCTGAGGTGGTGGTTGTTTGGGTGTCTGCTTTGGTGGCCTCTGCTGTTTTGGTAGATTTTTGATCAGAGCCTCCGAGTATGTCTTTGTGTGTTTATGTGTATGATTTGAGGTTGTGATGGTACTATGTGAGACTGGGTCTATAGTGTGTGTGGTAACCTTCTCCTCCTGACTGGTCTTGCCAGTCCTATGTTGAGAGAGCTCAGCCTCCAGTTTGGCCGTATAGTTGCATCTCTCGCATGTATTTGTGTTTTGTGGGAGGAGGAGAGGGTTGTCTGTGTACATGAGGCAATTGTAACATTGCCTCAATATTCCCAGGTTCACCAGCTGAGCAGGAGAGGACACTAGCAACTGATCCCTCGACATGCTAGAAGGAATAGACAAAAAAACTTTAAAAGAGATTCCGGGGGATGTGGGTGACCGAGAAATGGGGAATGGAGAATGATTAAAATATAGATCTCCCCAAAACCTACAACACTATAAAGAACTCTGTAACCCTACTAAAAGACAGATTATCATAGACAAGAAAATCTACATCAATAACCCCTTACTATATCAATTTTCCAACCTTAAATTCTGGCCTTCTGTTAATAATGTGCTCCATCCTGAAACATCCATCACTCCTAATCCTGCCCCAAATAATTCTCCCTCTGAAATTGCTGCTCAGTTTAACATACATTTTATAGAAAATAGTAAAGCCTGTGAATAATTCTATATTGGGAAGACTATTCAGAAATTAAAAGAAAGAATTGCTTCGCATGTATGTGACATCAGAAGAAGTGTTACCACCAATGCCCTGGCTAAACATATTATGATGAGTGATGCACAGCATAGTTTTAAGTTTAATGTTTTATCACCATTAACACTGGGGAAAAGAGGTGATGACCTTGTAAATAAGACAGAAATTGAAGAGAATAAATGGATTGACTATTTTTGGGCTACTTACCAGGATTAAATATTACTAATAGTTTAAAACCATTACTAAAAGAGAAACACTCTTACGTTACTTACTATTATAATATAGGTTGGTAGTTTGTGCAAGGCTCCCTGTACAGAGATTTGTTGAAATAGTTTTGTGAAATAGAAGGTATTATACATGTTTTGATTTCTTTTGTATATATTAATTGTATGATTTTAGTTGTAATATTTGACTAACTATATTGAATTTTATTGGCTGGCTTGTTATATATTAATGTGTGATAGCTAGTCTTTTTTAGTTAACAGTGAAAAAGAGACTGTTGACTTGAAAGCTTTGTTATATAATAAACTGATGGTTTTAGACCATTATTTTTTCTTTTGATTAGATTTTGTTGCTATTTGGTTAATTTTTGGCTGTTTAGACAATTTTATTTTGCCTTTTTGATCATAATACAGCAGAGAATTGGAGAGTATTTGAGCAGGAATATGATATTTTCATGCAAACAGCTTTTTCTGACAAAGATACATGTACAAGGGCATTCATTTTGCTTAACTTAGCTGGATCAGAAGCTATTGAAAGAAGCATTCATTTCTGTATGCACCAGAAGAATCCAGGGAAGAGTCTGAGTACTTAAAACATAAATTTAGAGAAATGTGCAACCCCCAGACAAATGTTACATTAGAGAGGCCCTTATTTTACCCAAGAGACTAAAAACCAGGAGAAACTTTTGCAGATTATATCACTGATTTGGTGACTTGAAAGATGAGTTAATAAAGGACAGGCTTGTGTGTGGTGTTAATAGTGCTGCAGTGAGAAAGATTTTGCTTCGTGACAGTGATTTAACACTGAGCAAAGCCATAGAGATTAGTCAAATCCATGAGCTCACAGAAAGGCACACAAGTATGTTTACAAGTGATAAGGGCATGGTTTCAACAGCCTCTAGAGCAAATGTAGACAGCATGCAACACATGCATTGCCAAGCAGAAATGGACCTAAGCACATGGCAGCAGCAGCCCTTATGAGTGTGGAAGGGAAAACCTGCAGCTTTCTACTACATTCCAAGATTAGATCAATAAAAAGGGTAATGCTCAGTACAGTATAAGAACGAGTCAGCAAAGCCCAAGTCAAGTCTCATTGTTAACTGTCGAAATTGTGGAGCCAACCGTGAGTCCAAAAGAGAGAAGTGCTTAGCATTTGGTCAGCAGTGCCACAAGTGTACAAAACTGAGCCATTTTCAAAAGTTTTGTAAATGAAGCAAGCCTCATTTAGTTATTAAGAAAGGTCACTCAATAAAGCAAGTTGATCATGTAGAAAGCTGCAACCCTACTTTCCATGTAGATGGTGTATCAGTGGTCAGTGAAAAGGTTAATGCAGTAGATTTAGTGGCAAATAATTAAGTATTTTGTACTGTCCTGATCAATGGTAAATCCACAGAGCTCAAAGTAGACACTGGTTCAAAGTGTAATGTTATGTCAGCAGAAACATTTGCTAAACTGAGAGCTGGTGAGCAACTTCATTTGGTCAGTTTTGCAAAGCTTGTTGCTTATGGAGGTGAAGAGATTCAAACTGAAGTCTCAGCAATGCTTTCATGTTATTCGGCTGGGAACAGTTACAGCTTGCAATTTTATGTATTCCGAAGACACGTGCAGTCATTATTAGGTCTCAGAGACAGTTTGAGAATGAAACTCCTTTCTTTTACCAAAGAAGTCCATCATGTAAGCACATGTCCCAGTTTCAGCATCAGTGACACTATTTTCTCTGTGTATGCTGATGTGTTCGACAAACTAGGCAAACTTCCAGTTGTGTACTCCATGAAGTTAGACCCAGAGGCCAATCCAATGGTCAGACCAGCAAGAGGACTTTCAGTAGTGATGCAGGACAAAGTCAAGGTCCAATTAGACAAAATGGTGCAGCAAGGTGGGATTTGTTCAGTCACAGAACCGAGTGGGTGTCTTCCATGGTAGCTGCTGATAAGAAAAATTCAGATGAGATCAGAATATGCATTGACCCAAGAGACCTGAACAAGGCTTTAAAAAGACCTCATCATCCTATGGCTACAGTCGAGGAGATTGCAGCCCTCATGCCAAATGCCACTGTTTTTTCTGTCTTGGATGCAAAGAGTTAATTTTGGCAAGTGATGCTTGGTCGCAAATCTTCACTACTGACTACATTCAGTACCCCATTTGGTAGATACAGATTCCTCAGGATGCCTTTTGGAATAAATTCTGCCAGCGAAGTCTTTCAGCGTGCAGTGGAGCCAATAATTTCAGGCTACCCGAGTGCAATAATAGTTGATGATTTACTGGTTGGAGGTAATGGTGAAGCAGAGCATGACAGAAACCTCAGGAAAGTTCTGGACAGAGCGTATGAAGTGAATTTAAAGCTTAATCCTCTGAAGTACAAATTCGGACTACCAGAAGTTACTTATTTAGGTCATTTGTTTACCAGTACAGGCTTACGACCAGATCCTTCCAGGCAAGCAGCCATTCTTGAGATGCCAGCCCCAGACAATGTTCAAGTCTTACAGAGTTTTCTTGGTATGGTTAACTATTTGGGCAAATTTATCCCTGACTTTATAGGTTCATAGGTTCATAGGTAGGTACTAGGCTATCGGCCCAAGGGCCTATGTAAGCCTAGCCAGCAAGGTTCCATAGCTTACGCCACCCAAGAAAGTTATTTTCCTCTGCCACTGTCGAGCAGAGACACAGAAGTGATCCCCGGGGTGTATTTCCTATTTCCCATCCACTTATCAAGATTTTTCTTGAAGAGTGCTAATGAAGAACTTTGCTTGACATAGATGGGTAGCTTGTTCCAGAGTATAGGAAGTCTCTGGGACAGGAATCTATCCCTCCAGCATGTCCTGTTTATTAAAGTGACAAGGTTTAGGTCGGAGGGATTGGGATTTCTTTAGGTGTAGCATGTCCAATAGCTCTGGGTTCGACATAGCTTTATATGTTAGGCAGAGATCACCTCGGAGTAGGCGATATGCTATGGAGTAAAGCTGGAATTTTTTGAGGCAGTCAGTGTAGGGCATTTGTTTGAGGCCAGTAATCCTCTTTGTGAGGTACTTCTGTGAGTTATTAGTGCCTTTGAGAGAGCTAACATGCAAAAATGTTGCATGGTCATGGTTAGAAAAACACCAGAGAGCATTTGATAACCTCAAACAGTAAATTGCTAACCTGTTTACATTAAGATACTATGATGTCCACAAACCAGTAGTTCTTTTCTGTGATGCTTCAAAGTTCAGTCTTGGTGCAGTTGTTCTTCAGTAAGGCAGACCATTTGCCTATGCATCTAGAACTCTTACCCAAACTGAGATACAGTATGCTCAAACTGAGAGGGAAGTTTTGGTAATTGTGTTTGCATGGTCGAAGTTCCATGATTATATTTTTAGCCGAGCTATCCAGATAGAGGCTGACCATCATCGTTATTAACTACCATTATGGTTTTGATGTATTATGTAAAGTATCCTGCTCTATATCTGGAAAATGATGTAAAAGGGAAAATGTCTTACTTCTGTAACTGGGTAATTGTAATCGATAATACTTATGTATGTGCTTTGTTATATGTGAAGAGTTTCTCCCCGGGCCTCTGCTGAAAAAAGACTTGTGTCCAGTCAGACTTTCCCAGTAACCAAATGTAAAATAAAATACATAAATCAACTTCTAGTCACTATTTTAAAGAAGCCTATGCATTCTGCTCCAGCAAGACTACAAAGAATGATGCTCAAATTGCAAAAGTACAATTTAAAAATGCTCTATACAAAGGGTAAACTTCTTTATCTGGCTGATACCTTATCCAGATCACCCAGAAATACCACGGAACAGTTTGATGCAGAGAATTTTGAGTTCGATGTCATGGAAGTGCGTAATTTTTCTACCATGAGACTCGATGAGCCGAGAGATCATACAGAGACTGATCCAATTTTGCAAAAGCTCATCCACTTTGTTAGTGTAGGATGGCCATCAAAGCAGTCCTGTGTACCACCAGAAGTATAACCTTATTTTCCATACAGAGATGAGATGCTGATGGAAGATGGTATCATTTTCAAAGGTCCAAAAGTTGTTATTCCTACTTCCTTACAATGTGAATACATTCAGGTTTTGCATCATGGCCACCCAGGTTCTGATTCTACCAAAAGAAGGGCAAGAGGATTAGTATTTGGCCTTCTCTAGTGCAAGTCATTGATAAAGTGCTTTCTTCTTGTTTATTGTGCAACAGTACTAAGCTGCATTTGCAAAAAGAGCCACTTCAGCTAAGCCAAATTCCTGAACTACCTTGGTCAATAGTAGTAACTGACATATTTGAGTGGAACAGTCAACATTACCTAGTGTTGGTAGACTATTATTCAAACTGGTTTGAAATCTAACCTAACATCCAGTGCTGTTATTACTAAGATGAAACATCATTTCTCAGTCCATGGTAGTCCACACAAAGTTATTTCTGACAACGGTTCTCAGTTTACCAGTCAATTGTTTCACAGATTTGCTAATGAGTGAGACTTTATCCATGTTACTAGCAGTCCTGAATATCCTCAGTCAAATGGCCTTGCTGAGTGCAAAGCAATTACTGGAGAGGTCAAAGTGTGACATTACCGTTATCTTCCTGAAATATACCCTGTGACAATCTACTTGGCTTGCCTGCTCAGAGACTTCTATCTAGGCAAACCAGAACAGCCTTGCCTATCAGTTCTAGTTTGCTGGTGCCTAATGCTGAAAACAACAGAGCAATCAAAGCCCAACTTTTTAAAAAGCATTCTTCTCAGATGTCCAGCTATGATAAAATAAGCAGATTTCTTCATCCATTAAAAGGAGAGACAGTGAGAATGCAAATGGTGAAAGGGTTTGATTGAATTGGTCAAGTGAGAGGTATATGTACTGAGCCGAGATCCTACTTAGTGGAATCTGAGGGTATAGAGTACAGGAAAAACTTCAGACATCTTCTTCCTGTATCAGAAATGATATCACAGCATCATACTTGTAATACAAACTCTAGATCTCAGAGCAACCTTGACAATGTTTGTACCGAAGAATGTGTTGCAGTATCCATTCCCGTTCCTGATGATGTCCCAGTTTCCCCAAAGTTGAACAGTCCTTGAAGATAGTTTCCATTGCTAGATCCAATTCTGACTTTTATGTTACATGGTGAGGTTGTATTTCTAGACCTACTGTAAAATACACAGCAATTTGGACATCATTCTTTTATATGTGTCTGATTTTGTATAATTGTAGGTCAAAGAATTAGTTCTGTATAATTGCATGTCAAAAGCTGATTTCTGTAAATTGCAGGTCATTGAATACTGTCATTTCATATATGGACTGTTTCTCAAAGAGGGAGGATGTAGATCAGAGCGTGTGTATGTACCTTTAAGAAGCATTTCCAGATGTAGCATGTGCAGGCAGCAGTGTCATTTTGAGGGAACAGCCAGAGTGTTAACATGTATGAGTGTGGTAGTCAGTCTGTTTATACGTTTATTTAAGCTTAAGTTGCAAAGCCTCATTTCAGATGTGTTTGTGTATAATAAAGCTGCTTGAACTGAACGCAAAAATGTTTGTCTGTTTTATCCTGACTAGACGAGTGACACACCCCAAAAACTAAATTACTTCTCTTTTTTCCAAAATTCCATTTCCATGAAAATAAAACAACTTTAAAATTTCTTCCTTAAATAATATCATGATTGAATACAAACCTACTTGGCTTGACAATTGATGACTATCTTAAATTTTATTTACATATTCACAACAGCATCAAGAAAGTCCATCAAGAACTAGGCACCCTACATAGGATAAAGAAATTCCTTACAGACTCTGCCAAGGTAACTCTAGCTAACCCTCTCTGCTATATGGAGGCCCTATCATGACCAACCTACAAGCTTCACTTAGTTCATAACTTGAACACTGTTATAACAAAGCTGTCAGATTCACCTGCAGCAAACCTTACCAGACCCCACCACTGTTTAGCACTAAAATCACTTAACTGGCTCGAGCTTCCTCACCGCCTATCTTATACTCAGCTCACCTTAACCCATAAAATCATCCATATCCAATCTAACTGCCCAGCAATTAGACTCCTTCTCCAAAACTATCTTCCAAATCTTCCCCTTTAGTCAAATAATAAACAACTGCTTACCATCTACAAATTACAATGGGCTGCTGGGGCCAGTCTCTATTCCCATAGTGCAGCTAGAACTTGGAATAAAATTCCTATATCAGTCAGATTTATCTCACATATTCATTTTTTTAAACCATTACTAAAAGACTGCCTCTGTGCCTTCTGCCTTTTTCTCTGCTCCTCATCTAGAACATCGCTCTCCAACACCCTTCATCACATTTCTTATACTTCGCTTTAAAGTACTAAATCACTTAACCTACTTATCCCCTTCTAATATATTATTTTATTGTACTTCTTAAGCTACTATACCTACTTCTAATTAGCACAACCAAATACCTATTCCATCACTATTTCTCTATTAACACTAAAACTTGCTTATCTCATCTAATACCTCACTCTGTTGTATTTCTTAAATTACTCCTACCTATCTTAACACCACTCTTCTATCTGTAAAGTTTCAGTATAAGGCTTGTAAATTTAATGTTTGTAAATACCAATGCAAATGTTATTATACTGAGTGTTATGCTATGTATTCACTGAAAATGCATTATTAAATTTGTTATTGTAAGTATTTACAGGAAGAACACTTATGTTAATAACTACTTGCATTTTCGTAGTAATCACCTTATGCACATTAAGAAAAATGTCCCTAAAGGTCAATACATAAGAGCGTCGTGGATGACAACAAATGATAAAGTATTTTTGGAAGAAATTGATTTTATCACTAATTTATTTTTTGAAAGAGGCTATCCTGAGGCATTGTTGCAAGAAATTAGTGGTGATATTATTAAAAGAAGGAAAACTGTATTTTCACCTATTTTGGTAAGTGGCTTAAGGGGGCAAATCTTGACAGTTCAACAAGAGAGTAACACTATTTCAAACATGATACCATCTATTCCTAGATGTACAATCGACATGTCTATTGACAGTAATCACATTAAAAAAGTGATTACAAATAATTGGAAGATCATTCTTGGTAACAATGATTTAGTTAGTACTTTAGGTAATGCACCCAGTTTTGTTTCGAAAAAATATAACACTATTAAGAATATGTTAGAAAAAAAATGACAACTTGATAACTGCACCTATATCAAATAAAACTACTGGTATGTTCAAATGTTTTGGCTGTAATACATGTAGGTACATTCAGGAAGGCCGTTTTATTAACTTCCCTCACTTGGACAGAACTATTAGTATAAAAAGCAGATTTAACTGTAATTCTTCTAATATAGTTTACATCGCATTATGCTCAGGTTGCACTGCATTCTATGTAGGTATGACCACTAGGAACCTCTGCACAAGAATAAGGGAACACTATTACACTATTAGAACTAAGGATGACAAGAATGCTTTATTTAAGCATTCAGCTATCTGTAGTTCATATGAAAAAATTATGTTTAGTGTCTTAGAACAAGTTGATAAAGACCTTAGAGGTGGTAATATTAAAAATAAAGTTGAAAGAAAAGAATCATTGTGGCAGCTTAGATTAGATGCAGATAGGTTCCCTGGTTTAAATGAATTTATTAACATCAAATGTTTTTAACAGCAGGTAATTAATATCTAGTGTTATATGTAGGAAAGTATTGGAGTTCATATATTTTATTTTTAATCTATTTTATTGTATTAAATAATATGTATGTATGTTTTATTATTGTATTAAATGTATTTAATTAATGTTTGAGAGCACACACAGTATGCTTAATATTTTAAGTATTGTTTTTGTTGCAAGTGTTATATTACTTTAAATTAGTAAGCACAGTGGAGTAGATTATTAGTCTGTAATTAGTTTAATTGTTTTATTAATATATAATTAAGTATGGGAGGGGCATGATTTATTTGTATTTAAACTTGGGAAAAGTTTGTATGGATATATTCTGAAGAAGTCTTTTGATGAAAGCGTTAAGTAAAAGGTTTCTACGCTCATCTTGGCTGGTTTTCTCTGGTGTCCCATTGTTTGGTTCGTAGTTTCTTGTTCACTGGTGGTTGTTTTTTTCTTAGTTGTTATTGTAAGTATAGCTTGCATTAAATGCAGAGTTTTTATTCCTGGGCCTCTGCTGAAAAAGTACATCTGTACCCATTCAAACTTTCCCAGTAAACAAATGTCAATAAATAAATAAATACATACATCTATGAAGGTCTGAGATTCTGGAAGAAGTTAGTCAGATGTTCTCTAACAGATACCCGGTATGGTATTGATGTAGGTACAAATATAGCCCAGGTCAGCCTAGGCAGTTGT
Source organism: Protopterus annectens (assembly GCF_019279795.1). Classification (NCBI taxonomy): domain Eukaryota; kingdom Metazoa; phylum Chordata; order Ceratodontiformes; family Protopteridae; genus Protopterus; species Protopterus annectens. Next base: position 1,012,055,744 of record NC_056734.1, on the reverse strand, counting down.
GTATGGTCTGGTACTAGCTGGGAGGGAGGCCCACAGGGTGTAGTTATGGTGTGGTCCTAGGTGGGAGGAGGCCCACAGAGTGTGGTTACATGATTATGCTGCATACCTGTCAACCTGGAAATATCAAAAATGTGGACAAAATCCCATGAAAAGTAGGTATAACCTGCCCAAAATCATGATGCTGATTAACATAAAATTTGCATGCATAATGTGTAACCCCACCCACTCCAATGGAATTGTGGGATACCAATATTCAAACAAAATTTGAAATATTAAATACAAAATGTAACTAATCAGACACAGACAGTATATTAAACAAAAGAAGTTAGCTCAGAAGACAAAACTCTGAGCTATTAATGAGCTGCTTTCTATGCTCATGGTACAGGGTTTGATTCCTTCCAAGTTCCAGCTTTGTTTGCCCATTGTGTGACTCTAAGCAACAACAACACTTCTAAAAACAATCTTCCCCTCCCCCAAAATGACTGATCACAGTAAAAAATAAAATTGGTGCGTCAAGCTGTGGGCATGCACTCTGACAAAAACTTATTTAAGTGCTATAAGACCTTTTAATTATTATACAAAGAAAAATGTTTGCAGCCCAGCAGGTCTGTAACCCTGCATCAGTATCAGAACAGTGTACGGCTGTGGCAGTGTGGCCAGGCCAGCTCTAAAGCCAAAGCCAAGCAGGGAATGTTTTTAAGCAAGAGAAAAAAACAGTCAACAGTTTGCTAGACAGAAAGAAAAAAACTATTACTCCTGCGTACCGTAACAGTGGACTGTGTATGTCAATACTGCAATGAGGACCTCCTTCAATATAAAATTAAACACGGGTGGGGAGTGCATGAGGAAATCACCTTAATTTATTACTATTTTAATCCATGGAACCTAATTGACAGATTATATGCTCAGCAACATCATGAGACTGCTCAATCACAGTATCTAAACAAAATACTATTTATATGTGAGTTTGAACATTATGACTCTGTAATCCTGGCTTCTTTTCCCCACAAATGGTGCGACCTCATAGAATGGTTATATTAGTTAGATGGGGAACACCCAAAGCAGACTTAGCAAAAAACTTTGAGGGAAATAGGGTAGCCAACTCAAACCACTGGTTAACCTTAATCTTCACAATCGTCATCTTACCACCAGAGAACACAAATTATATATAAATAACCATTTAGACATGATCTGTCACACACACACACACACACACACACACACACACACACACACACACACACACACACACACTACCCTTGTATGAAACTAAAACTAGGGCTACCACCTGTCCCTCTTTATGAGGGGCAGTTCCTCTTTAGTCAGTCGTGTCCTAAAAGAAAAGAAAAAAAAATAAAAAGCTTCTATTTTGGCAAAAAAGTGATGTTCTGTCCTTTGCACTGTGGGTATGTTTTGTCCTGCAAAATCTTGTTTCTACAAAAATGTCCCAATTTGAAAAGGTGACAACCATAAACTAAAACAGTTTTAGCTGAACCTGTTCATCGTGCAGTGCAGATTACATCTTGCTGGATTAACACGCTTTCCTTTGTCCGTATAAGACACACGTACAAAGGAGGTACTGCCTAGCAAGTGTGAAGGCTAACAGAGATGTTGCAGTTAACTTCACAGCAATTTGGGTATAAAACCTCTCTCAACACTAATGTCACTGCAAATCTGGTTCTTGTCCAAGTGTATACATTGATTGCAGCTGCATTACAGAAGATAATATTTCAAAGTAAAAAAGCAAACACCTATGTTTAAGATGAAATAATATATAGTATATGGGAGGAAGGATGAGCTACATAGGGCAGTACAGCTAAGGAGCATCAAGTAAGACATAGTATAATATAAGGTATAGTCCAGCGGTTTGTGTTTACAACAGGAAACAGAGCTGTGAAGGAGGCTTGCAAGATGATGAAAGGTGTGCTACCTGGTAGTCTGGGAGGGGAGGATACCATGAGTCAGAAGAGCTACATGGAGGTAGTCTAGCCTGGTTTGTCACAGTTGCAAATCCAGTTTGCTTATAGGAGTGTTTATAAAGATTCTTTAAGTTGGGTTAAGGAAGTAGTGGCTGGTATATTAGTAGGCAGAGTGTTCCATTTTTTAGCTATGAAGCTCGAATAGAGGGAAGCTCTGGTAGAGATGTTAGGTTGTGATTTGAAGGAGAGGTTTGTTATTGGAGTGTAGGACCCTAGTACCGGTGTGTGGCTGTATTAGGTTTTTTAATGCTGGGGTTGTTTTGGGGTGATAAGGTGGTTGTAGAGGAGAAGATGTGGAAGTTCTAGCCAACTGGGATTTTTTTTGGCTGAGCAATGATGTGTGCAATGTGAGCTATTGGAGGCAATTTTGCCATTTTGTTATAGCAGGTGTCAAGTTTGGTTATTTCTGATTTTCTGAAATTGTTGAGGATAGGGGAGGCATATAGGAGCATGGATAGGAGATGTGTTTGTGCTATTTTTGCCCTGGTGTTATTTGTGAGGAATTGTTTACTTCTGTATAATCCCCCTAGTTTTTTATGTACTTTCTTAATGATGAGTGAAATACAAGTATTAAATCTCATGTTACAGTCAATCTCTACTTCAAGGAGTTTGGTGTGAGGGACAGGAGAGATAGTAGTGTTATTGTTAGCTGTTATTGTAAATGAGGATGAAGTAGTGGTGATGTTAGTAGTTTGGAATATGAGACGTTTTGTTTTATTAGGGTTTAGTATTAGTTGAAAGTTGATAAGCCATTCTTCTACAGAAAGGAAAGTGGCCTGTGTCTTTAGGTGCAGTTCATGGAGTGAGGGAGAGGAATAGATTAATGTTGAGTCATCTGCACATTGGATGACTGAGGCATGCAGAGTAGAGGTGTGGAGGTTGTTAGTGAAGATAGAAACAAGTAAGGGACCAAGAACAGAGCCTTGAGGAACACCTAGAGTAACTGGTAGTAAAGGAGAGAGTTCTTGCTTCCACCGCACAGCCTGCTGCCTGTTTGATAAGTAAATTTGAAACCAGGTAATGGTGGCTTTGGTGAAATTTAATTCTGAGAGGGATTTGATGAGTTTATTGCGGTTGACCATATCAAATGCCTTAGAGAAGTCAAGAAAAACAGCAGAGACAAAGTTGCCATTATTTCTGTGGTTGTTCACTGTATGAGTAAATGACATAAGGGCTACTGTACTGCTGTGGTAGGACCTGAAGCCATGTCGAGTATTAGTGAGAAGGTTGTGGGTATTAAGGTAATTCATAATTTGTGTGTGAGCACACCTTTCCAATATTTTGGACAGAATGTGGAGTGGGATAATATGAGAAACTTTCCTTATCTAACGGAGTAGGCTTTCTGATACTGACTGGTTGATGAGAATAAATATGGGATATGCTATGTTGTTGGCAGCTATTTTCAGAAATTCGGCTGGCGGTTTGTCAGCTGCTAAGGTGGTAGGTCTTAGTTTTTTAATGAGTTTTTTAATCTTATCCATGGGGACAGGATGGAAGGTAAAACCACTGGTTTTATCATGGAAATGAGGTGGTAAGTTGGTGGATGGACAGGTTTGAGAGTTGGCAAGTGCCAGAATGGATTTGGTAAAGAATTTGTTAAACTGAGTTGAAACATTCAGTGAAGTATCTGTTATGGTAGGGGGAGTACCTGATTTCCCTGGGTAGAGAATGTTGTTAAATGCTGCCCAAAATTTTGGGGGATTGTTTTGATATCTGGTTTGTGTATTGTGGTAATAGTTGGTTTTATCTGTTTTGACATTTTTTTTGCCTTGTTACGGAGTTCTAGAAATGCTTGTTTATCTGTTAGTGATCCAGCATTGGGCCAAAGGACCCATGCTTTATCTCTGGATTTCAGCAGAGATCTAGTTTCTTTGCTCATCCAGGGGGCATAGTTAGCTTTGATTCTGATGGTTCTAGGGGGGGCTGGGAATTTAGGACATCTAATAAGGTGGAGTTAAAGTACTGAACGGCTTCATCTAGTTTAAGCTACTTGAGAGGATGCCATTTACAAGCTTTGAGAGTATTAGTAAAGCAGGTTGAATTGAAGTCTTTTTTGTTTTTGATTGTCTGTATATTGGTGGTCTTTTCTTGATTTGTGTGATGATGTATTACAAATGTGGGTACATGTCACTCAGGCTGTCAGGGAGGCAGCCTGAGTGGCAGATAAGAGTTGGTTTGTTAGTCAGAATCAAGTCAAGTATTGACTGTCTCTTGGTAGATTTATCAGTCCTGGTGGGAGTATGGAAGAGCTGGGAAAATCCATGGAGGTTAGTGAAGTTAATGGGAGAACTGGAGTTACAAATTATCCAGTCAGTACTGAAGTCTCCTAAAATGATGGTTTCATGTTGAAGGAACTCTGAGGCCCATTCTAGTAGGGTCTCCAAAGTAGGTATGTTGCTGCCTGGTGGTATAGAGCAAACGATTATAGCAACAGTTTTTGTAGAGTTAATTTTTAGTTTTGCCAGTAGGATTTCTTTATCAGTTAAGCTTGGTGTACAAATATCCAAACTTTCTACATTTAGTTGACTTTTAAAATAGTAATGCTACACCTCCTTTTTTAGCTGTATGACCTTTACGTAGGATATTATAACCTGAAGTTAGAATTTCATTACTCGAGATGTCAGGTTTAAGCCATCTTTCAGTAATACGAGGTCAGGGGAATATAGGAAAAGATTAGTGTGATGCTCATGGACTTGGTTTATAATGCTCCTGACATTCATATTTAGTATCAGCAGGTCATTAACTTTTCTAGGAAATTGGGGTTTGTTAAGAGATGGGTTATTGTTGCATAGGTGGATGTTTATATCAGATGGGCCAGGATTTGGATGTATGCCTCTGTGGATATTTATATCAGATGGGCCAGGATTTGGATGTATGCCTCCATGGATGTTTATATCAGATGGGCCAGGATTTGGATGTATGCCTCCGTGGATGTTTATATCAGATGGGCCAGGATTTGGATGTATGCCTCCATGGATATTTATATCAGATGGACCAGGATTTGGATGTATGCCTCCATGGATGTTTATATCAGATGGGCCAGGATTTGGATGTATGCCTCCGTGGATGTTTATATCAGATGGGCCAGGATTTGGATGTATGCCTCCGTGGATGTTTATATCAGATGAGCCAGGATTTGGGTGTATGTCTCCGTGGATGTTTATATCAGATGGGCTAGGATTTGGATGTATGTCTCCATGGATGTTTATATCAGATGGACCAGGATTTGGATGTATGCCTCCATGGATGTTTATATCAGTTGGGCCAGGATTTGGATGTATGGCTCTGTGGATATTTATATCAGATGGGCCAGGATTTGGATGTATGCCTCCGTGGATGTTTATATCAGATGGGCCAGGATTTGGATGTGTGCCTCCGTGGATGTTTATATCAGATGGGCCAGGATTTGGATGTATGCCTCCGTGGATGTTTATATCAGATGGGCCAGGATCTGGATGTATGCCTCCATGGATGTTTATATCAGATGGGCCAGGATTTGTATGTATGGCTTCGTGGATGTTTATATCAGATGGGCCAGGATTTGGATGTATGCCTCCATGGATGTTTATATCAGATGGGCTAGGATGTGGATGTATGCCTCCGTAGATGTTTATATCAGATAGGCCAGGATTTGGATGTATGGTTCCTTGGATGTTTATATCAGATGGGCCAGGATTTGGATGTATGCCTCCGTGGATGTTTATATCAGATGGGCCAGGATTTGGATGTATGGCTCCATGGATGTTTATATCAGATGGGCCAGGATTTGGATGTATGCCTCCGTGGATGTTTATATCAGATGGGCCAGGATTTGGATGTATGGCTCCGTGGATGTTTATATCAGATGGGCCAGGATTTGGATGTATGCCTCCGTGGATGTTTATATCAGATGGGCCAGGATCTGGATGTATGCCTCCATGGATGTTTATATCAGATGGACCAGGATTTGTATGTATGGCTCCGTGGATGTTTATATCAGATGGGCCAGGATTTGGATGTATGCCTCCATGGATGTTTATATCAGATGGGCTAGGATGTGGATGTATGCCTCCGTGGATGTTTATATCAGATGGGCCAGGATTTGGATGTATGCCTCCATGGATGTTTATATCAGATGGGCCAGGATTTGGATGTATGGCTCTGTGGATGTTTATATCAGATGGGCCAGGATTTGGATGTATGGTTCCGTGGATGTTTATATCAGATGGGCCAGGATTTGGATGTATGCCTCCGTGGATGTTTATATCAGATGGGCCAGGATTTGGATGTATGCCTCCGTGGATGTTTATATCAGATGGGCCAGGATTTGGATGTATGCCTCCGTGGATGTTTATATCAGATGGGCCAGGATTTGGATGTATGCCTCCGTGGATGTTTATATCAGATGGGCTAGGATTTGGATGTATGCCTCTGTGGATGTTTATATCAGATGGGCCAGGATTTGGATGTATGCCTCCGTGGATGTTTATATCAGATGGGCCAGGATTTGGATGTATGCCTCCGTGGATGTTTATATCAGATGGGCCAGGATTTGGATGTATGCCTCCATGGATGTTTATATCAGATGGGCCAGGATTTGGATGTATGCCTCCGTGGATGTTTATATCAGATTAGCCAGGATTTGGATGTGTGCCTCCACTGAGTGATAGTCTGGCTGCTATGTTAGCTTTGGTTCTGATGAGGGTTGTTACCTACCTGTCATATTTAGTCCATATTTTTTTGGTATAGTAGGAGGGTAGGATGGATTTAGAGGTATGAGGAATGCAGAGTAGATGTAGAAAACCTATGGTGATGGAGGGGGTAAGAGGTATGGACATTGTAGAGTAGTAGGTCATAGTGGCATGGTGAGGTAGTGAGTTAGGTAGAATATTTTGGTAAGAGGTAAATTATACGAGTACTATGAGGACTGTTAGAAGTATTGGTTGTGTAGTGTAATTTAGGTGGGCCATTTTAGGTGATGCAGTAGATATAGATATTAATTGCAATATGTGATGCTAAAATTAGCTGTTGGTTAAGGAGTTGTATCTTTTATTACTGGTTTACTAATAGAAGGTTAATGATCACATACCAGTAGTGTCAGTGTTGTTTTAAAGTTGTTGGGGTGAGATGTGAAATGGTTGCAGCAAGGGTTTATGTGGGAGAGGTATCTGATCTAGCTGTGGTAGAGTGAACAGGTTAGGTGGATGACTATGATTGGTGTGGTGCAGTGTGACTGGTTGTTGCAGGAGTGGGGGAGTGGTGTGTAGAGTATAAATTGCAGGAAAGAGCGTGTGGGTGGGAATGGGGTTAGGGTAGGAGAGTGGAGTGAGCCCAAGCGTAGCAAGGGGAATGGAGCAGGTTGAAACCCAGGAAAACAAGAAACAATCAGAAAAAAATCCTTTCAGGTAAGAGAGATGGTATGAGATGTAATTCCGCTAATGCGAAAAAGACTTGTACACTTTGATATTACTGGGAAAATAAATAGTTGGAGGTAGGGTCTTTGATTGCCTATGTGGGAAGGGGGAAAGCCTAATCCAAACAACAAAAAAAGACTGAAAACCCCACACAGCTGTCATCCCTAGTGAGGCGTGGAGCAACACACTAGTTTGCTAACCACAGCTAGAATATTCAGAGTGAGACATATAAAATGCTGTAGGTAGTGAACATACAAGTTTTTTCTTGAGGAGTGTTTCTAGTGGCGCTTTTTAGTTTATCCCAACCTTTACGGATTGTTGCTGGGAGTGCAAAAAACTTCCACTGGGAAGGCGAAGGTTCAATAGTGTGGCAGGGACTGGGAGAATAAAGAAAGTGAAACAGAAGTATAAATGAGGGGAAACATAATAGAATTATACAGACTAGATGCACTACACAGTGTTAACTACATGCAATGTATATATTTCCAGTCTGTAGTGCAATCTCGCATAAGGCACAGAAAGAAAAAAGTACAAGGCAAAGACGCTTCCTTTTGCCTGTTTACATAAAATTCTACCTTGCCAGCTCCTTTGACCAAGTTACAAATAAAATGGAAAGCTGCAGCTGACTCTTCTCACACATCACTGATGCAACATTTTTTACAATGTCCAGTGACATCAGAGAAAACAACACTGCAAGCATCCCTAGCTCTGTAAGGCAGCTCAGTTTCCTAACTGTTTGAGAAAATATCACGTGAGTGTGACAAAAAGATTCAGGGTTGTTTGTTTAGAAGCCAACAGCCTTCAGAAACCATCAGCAATCTTCCTGAATGCACAAAACTAAATCTAGCAGGGCAGTGAATAATACAGGGAGGCAGAGAAAGTCATAATGAAACTCGAGGGCTGAGCGCGAGAACAATTTTGCCACAGTATTTCCACTTCCACAGAGTTTCCTCACATGGATATCCCTCTTAGTGTTGCTGCTGTCTTGAGGAAGAGGAGGAAGAGGAGGAGGGACCAGCCATGGGGGAAAGCCTGCAAAATTATGTTTTGAAAAAGACTTGGCTGAACTGAATACACTAGTAGCATGGGTCCCGATGATTTGGGGGATATGCAGTCATTCATTGGTTTGATACTTACTATGGTAGTCCGTATTCCCTGTTAAACTTTTCCCCAAGTTTTAGCGTCCCTTGCTTCCAGTTTGCCCTGGCTGAATTACAATTATTACAAGTAAACGTTTTACATTGTTCTTAATATTGTGTGACTGCATGGACATATACTCAACCGAGCACAATTTTATAAATGACAGTTTTACTTTAAATTAGAGATATTTACAGCTTGTCATTTTCAATGCACAAAACAAAAATATATATAACTTTCCATCACATTTAATGTGTGCAGGCAGTAATAGCTGACTGTAGGAACTGCAACACAACTCAAATGTGTCAAATTTAAAATTCCCACTTTTGTGACCAAATTATTTTCTGAATGCATGTCAGAGTAAGATATAGTATTGATTACTGAGATAGGTCAAGGAGTATGTCCGATTTCTTAAACTAGTATTAAAGAATTAATCTGCTGATGTGTGGCAGAAAGAGAGTCTAGATTAGAATATCTAAGTTCTGAAATACATAGATATTCACTCCAAATGCACAAGCTGTTCTATCTTAGAGGCAGATAAGGGGCAGGCACAGTCTCATGACACTGACGTCATCATATATGCCCCTGCACGTTGATGACCTTGTGGAATACACTGTTGATATGCAATGATGTTATCATTATTGAACAAATTGTAAATAAAAAGAAAAAAAAATTGTTTAAAGGGGCCACTCGGGAATTCATGGCACCCCATTATTTTAGCCTCAAAACTGGGAAATTCCGAGAAATCCGGTATGGTTGAGAGGTATGTAAAATGCTTTCCTGTGTAGCTTTAGAGCAAGACTTTAATGGTGCAATGAGTTTCACCACAGTGTATTTTATTGTGTAAGTCTGCAGTGCACTTTTCTGGGGTTTTCCCCTTTTCTTCACTGTGGTATAACCATGGAGTTGGTATATATAATTTTAGGGTGTGTGTGGGTTGGGGGGGTGGGGGGCTTCCCCACCAAAAAAATATTTTTTTTGTACTTTTTATTTTATTTATTTTTCTGACTTACCATTTTATGTATCTAATCTATAATGAACGGTGAGCTGAAAAAACATGCTTCGCATTCACATAGGTAAAATGGCACCACAGATGTCAGTAATACTTGACAGAAAAAAAGAAAATTTGTCCCCCACAACTTTCCCTGAGTCCCCTCCACTGCACTGATTTAATATGTGACAGCCTAATTTCTTCTGGTTTGTTGGCTCATAAGTAGGTGCAGAGAGAGAGTCAGAAACTTCCTGGACCTTGTTACAGTCAAACTGAATCTATAGCAGACAAGTCTACAATCTAGCAATAACATGGTCTTTTTGGAAAAGGTGGTACTTGGGCAGTACTGAAGACAGTGTAGTGGTTAGAGTGGATCTAGTAAACAATTATGCTGTAAATCCCAGGATGTATCTTGACATTTGATGGTTTGCCAAATGCATTTTCAATAGATGTCAGTTTCATGAAAGAAACGTACTGTTGTACATGCTAGGTCTATTTTCAATGTGATCGTTTTTTGTTTTGTTTAGCAAATTGCGGACAGGGTTTTTGCTGTAAAATCTGAAATAAAAGTTTTAAAAGAAATGCAAATTTCTGTGATCAATGTAAAAGCAAAGAAGAGAATAATATATACAGTGACAGGCTTAAACAGGGTTTTATGGTAACTGAGGAATAGTATATACAGTGACAGGCTTAAACAGTGTTTTATGGTAACTGAGGAGAGACAGGCAAGTAACAGGGTATCGGTAGAGATGGGGGTGGGCTGGTCCATTACCCTAAATAGGGTCTTATTTGACCATGATCCCCATGTGGTACTGAGATTCATAAAAGTTGTGAAAATGAAGTTTATTTGAATTTTGAGTCCAACCACAATCATAATCTCCATTCGTATATTGTCTGAAGTGTAAATCTATCCAGCTTTTTTTTACATTTATCCAGTGCTCATTGTATCCCTAATATGGTTCCCGATAGCAATGTCTCTGTCTTTGTTTTAGTCTTGCTGTACTCATAGCACTGATTAATATCCCATGCATACTTCATCTAATCTGTAATGGAAAGTGATTCATGATTTATCATGGTCCTACTTAGGACAAGTTTATTGGCTATATAACAGAATTCAGTACGGGCTTTCTGAAAGGAACATAATTCATGAAGGCAATGCACAGACCATTGAGATACCCCTACATTGATAGATTGCATTGCGCACTTACTAGTCTTTAGATTGTGTAGCACCATTTCCGTTCCCTTTTCATCAGGAATGCCAGCATTACTGCTCTTTCCTAAAGGTGTGTTGCACCATGCACAGATGTCTATGGACACTAGCATGCAGAATGAGCTGATGCTGTGCATTATACTCAACAATGTTGTGTACGTTATACAGGAGATAAGCAACCTTAATGTCTTTGTGATTCAGTGGGACTACCTGAGATGTTTTCTAAGCCTTGGAAAAGACTTCCTGACAAAGCATAATCGGGAAGTTGAATGACCTCCATGCTCTGGGGATGCAGTGTTTGGAAGCTTTCTTAATACTTCATTGACCTGAAAAAAAGTTTATCTTCCTAAAATTGGGAAAGTGTAACTGGTGCTCTTCTCCCAGAGCTATGAGATGATCACAGAGTGCCCCTCACCAAAGTGCTTGGTATTTGTCTTTAAACTTTTAACTTCACTAGACCACTGCTATCTGCATTTCCCACCACACAGCTCTTATTTGTATCTCTTTATTCTCTCCAGTTGGCACATATTGTCTTAATCTCTCTCCCAGAATCTTCTGTAGTTCTTGGTTGAGCTGGCTTGTAGCCATCTGAAGTGGTGCCTTTTAGATTATGTTGCCATATGCTTGCAAGTATTTCCTAGTTCTGTACAGGTTTTTTTTGCCAAGACCTTTTTTCATTAATTGAAACAGAGCTATGGTATCCTGCTTATTTCTGCCATATGTATGCACATAAACACGCACACACATGCAGACACACACATACATACACACACAAACACACACACACACACACACACACACACACACACACACACACACACACACACTTATGATGAACAGAGCAAAACAGAAGGCAAAACTGGAGACAGTTAAGAGGAATATTGAGAGGTATGTCCTGTAGTCATTTCTATCAAACTCAAAGGTCCATAATCAGGCACAAATTTTAAATATGACCCATATATACTTAGAACATTGCTAGAATAATATGCTTTGCATTATTTTGCATTTTCTGAATAATACAAAATCTGAAACTCAAATGTCTGCATCATTTAGTGACAACAATCTTAGATGATTTTCCAGAAAACAGACTTTACAAGGAACAGCCCAACATATGAGATAAAATTAAAGGCATTCTGTACAATCATGTGAAATTAATAGTGATTCCTACAGTCAGACAGCAGCAGCAATCCACTGGAAGCCTTATATGCAGTCTCAGTCAAAAAATGCATGCTTTTCTTACAACTTTTCTTGACTGGGAACTGAAGATAATGAATATTTCCAGACTGTTTCATCTGGAGCTGCTTAGATACCTACCCATGTAGTTGGTTAGTCTTCTGATGATCTTAGGAGTCTGCAAATCTCAGATGAAACAAGTTGAAACAGATAACATGCAAGAAGAGGGAAGGATGATATCTGAAAAGTGTTAAAAAATTGATGTAAGGTTACAGACTTTCTTTATGGTTGATTACATGAGGGAGGGAGGAAGGTAAATTAATAACAGTGTATGCTAGCCCCTGCAGCATATGTTTATGTGGTCACTGGGGGCACGGAATTATAAAGGTACCAAAACTTACTAAACTACATATTATTTTTTAATGGTATCCATTGTGTATTTCGGCTTACTGTTAAAGATCATACAATTTAGTGATCATAACTGTGCATCTTTAAGTTCTCCCCCAAGGAGGATATTGAAGTGTTTTTTTGAGTGCATACAGGAGTTGTAGGCACAGGAGGGGGGGAAGCAATTACTATACAGTTAGTGCTGTAGGAGACTATAGTAGAAATGCAGAAATGACACTGTAGGCACAAAAGAGTTAAAAGAATGCTTATTATTTAAATCCTTTGCTTGTAATGTCCCTCTGGTGTCCCCAACACAAGAGGACACATGGTCTCAATAAAAACTAACATCACTTGTATCATGAAACATGAAACTTTGCATCTCAAATATTCCTACACATATGAAAAAAATGCCCCATTGCAATAAAACTGATCTCATTAATCCATGCCTTCAAGAATTAATTGGATGAATGCATGTTCACCTGTAAGTCCTAACATAAGATCTGGAACATCAAATTGTCCAATGTCCAATAGATCTTAAGCTTCTTCACCAAACCTATGAGCCTATGGGCAATTACAAATCAAACAAAATGAAATGTTCCTTAATTCATCAAATATTGCAACCAAAACGTATCACAAAAGAAGATATTGGCATTGAGAGGTTGGAATAATGGTTAAGGTGTTTACCTGAAAGATCCAAGGTGCAGGGTTTGATTCTCCCATGGGGTAATTGGCTAGGCCTAAAATGGCCCACAAAGACAGTTAGCCTAGTACTAATCTATGAACCTATGAAGCTATATACTTTTTCAGGGGGAAATCCAGTCTTCACCATTTATGTCTCTGTGTGAGGGGCTCCTATATTCTACCTTATATACTGACTCAATGATTGCATATTTGTAGGGAAGTCAGCACATTTGTGGACTGCCCTATTTTGCAATAACCCAGTTAATTTATGATTCATATCCATTGCTCCTTCCTGATTTGGTGTGTATCACTGTTAAAAGTGCATGCTTGAAGTTATTTCTAGTTAGTGTTTGTGGAGCGTAGGGCCCTCTGCATAGCAATGTGAGGAAGGGGTGGTCCCCAAACAGGACCTGGCTGCCAAAAAAATATTTTCACACCTTGTATATTCAGTGTTAAAATTGTGTTAATCAAAGCTGCATTTTACAAATAAGCTCACTTATTCTACTTGTTATGAGTAATGTGGATATTTACTCTAATGAACACTCCATGGACAGAGGAGTAGCTACCTGAAATGTTATAAAGCATTGAGATAGCTTTTCATAAGAAGAAAATTCTCTTGGAGAGTTACGTTTTCAACACAGCCATTTCTTTATATCTTTGAATATAGGTATTGATACAGGATTCAAGATTTAGAATAGATTCATGTGATTGTTTATAAATTTAGTATTATTAGCCAATATGAAGCTTTTATAACTTGCACAAAGTCTGTCATTCCAGTGACTCCCTGACATGATGTAAAACTCAATTATTTAGTCTTGCCAGTCTCTAAAAAGCATGATTGTATTTTTACTAGGGTATTTAAAGTGAACTACAGAAATCATTTATTAATGGTAATGTAATATGAGGTCAAGAAATTCAGCTAATGCTGCCAAGAACTGATATCCACTTAATAATCTGTATAAAGGGTGTCAAAAACTGTCAACCTCTAGTCATAGCATAATCCCATGAGTCTCTATAATGTTATAAAGTATTGAAAGATGCCTCATAGATGGTCCTAAAGTTCCCAGAGAAAGATCCAACATCATACTAAGCTGAGTGTTTAAACTGGTATCCATTATCACTGAATCTCACACTGTCCTACAACTTCTTGTTTCCTTCTTCATTGCTATTTCCCCACAACCTGACATCTATAAAATACAGATTCCTGTACTTAATTATGCTAGTTTTCAGATTATCCTCTATTCTTCTCCTCCTGCTGTGCCATCTGTCATCCTACCACGATTCAAAAATATATCACAATATCTCTCCAACTCTGTCCCATCCACCTCTGCATACTTCCTCTTTACACTTTCCCACATCGCACCAACCCTCTTCAATACTGCACCTCACCTTTATTCCAAATGTAGGCTAATTAATTGTACTTCAACTCAAACCAAAACAAAATCAAGTGCAAACATCCTCTACAAAAGGCAAGTATGCATTATTCCTCACTATACTAAAATCCTTCTAGGAAGAGATATACACCCTAATCCTGGCCCCACCTATTGCACTGAGCATAAAGATAATTGTCTCCCACTTCTGTAACCCAATAACAGCCAGTCCCCAACCCTGTTGATCTAATTTTTGCTGCTATAAATGTTAGAAGTATAAGAAATAAAACTGCTGAACTACATGCCTGGATTACCCAACATAAACCTGATGCTATTGCTGTAACTGAAACTTGGCTTAAACCTTGCATAAATGACTCTGAAATTATACCTCCTGGCTATAATATCATCCGTAATGACCACAGAAAAGTGGTGGTATTGCTTTAATATTTCCCAGTACCTACCACATCTCCCCTTACAACAAACCAACACCAAAATTCAGTTCCGCAGGACTTCTTATTGCTTTCCTCAACATAAACAGTTATAAACAAATATGTGTTCCTGTCCTTTATATCCCTCCTGGTGATAATACAGCTACACTGGGAGATATCCTACACTGGATATCCATAGCATTTCCACAAGAAAAATAGTACTAGGGGATGTGAATGTCGGTTGGACATAAACTCTAACTCCTCTACATTTAGCACGAACTTACATGGTTTCACATAACAAATTAATAGCCCCACAGATGATAGCAAGACATCAAATTCTCTATTAGACTGGATCCTAGTATCAGACCATAGCAAATAATCCACCACAGGTACAATGTCAGACTCTCTCAGCGATCATCTCCCAGTCTATATGACTAGACATCTCACATATCCAGTTTAACAGCATATTTATAAAACAACATATAACATTTCCAAGTTTAACTCAGAAATGTTCATTACTACAGTATCACTTATTAACCGCAACTGCCTAAAATTCTTCCACTTAGATGATGCTGTAACTGAATTCAATACAACTTTTCTAAATATTCTAAATAGCCTTGCACCTTCTAGAAGAAAGAGAGTGAAAACAAATAATGCAATTTGGCTAACAAAAAAGAGTAGAGCTTTAATGCAGGATAGAGAAAATGCATGGAACAAATGGCAAGAATATAAAACACCTCAGTATCTTGAAAACTTGAGAATGCTTTGCAGTTGTATTAAAATGCAAATAAATGATGACAAAAAACTGGATTCACTAGAGAATTTTGAGATATTGAAATCTCAGATTTCAGTATCTCGAGACAAAAACAGCGAATTTCGAAAATGTCAGCGGTTCAAAAGCACGCCATTTGCAAAGGTGAAACTGCCACAGACAGGCTGCTACGGTTAGCTACAACCCTGACATTCGCTGCAAGCAAGCGGGTAACAACAGCCCTGACGTCTGCTGCAACCATGGCTGACAACCCTGCCATTGCTCCTGGGATGATCGGCACAGTATACTCCACAATCAAGTCACAAAAGGGACACCCTGCACTACTGTTGGATGGGTATGTGTTGAATCGGGAGAAAGTAAACAAGGAGAATATGTACTGGTGCTACAAATGGAAATGTGCCCAGAAGTGTAAAGGTAGGGCTATCATGCAATGTGTGCCCCAGGGGGAACTGCTGCTCAAAACAGTAGGGCATAACCATAGTGGGGACCCCTCTGAGACTGAACGCTATCATATGTGTGCAACGTTAAAGGTGAAATCTGAGTTATCCCGTGACATGCCATGCATAATCGTGGATGATGCCCTGGCATCCACATCCAGCAATATAGTGCCCAACCTAACAAATTGGAGGGCACTGCTGCAATAAGTGTGGAGGGTGAGAAGGAAGCAGGCTAAATGTACAGGTGCCCGTGTTAGTACATTGCAGGAGATTCATGTAGCTGACTTCCCCACAAAGTCCAGCCCATGTGTTAGTAAGAGGATGTGTAATAGCACTACAGACACAGTGGTAGTAGTGTTCACAACAGTACAGAACCTGTTAGATCTTAGTACAGCCACTATATAGCTAATGGATGGCACGTTCTTCCATAAAGGGGTCATATGTCGCCAACTGTACAGTATACATGGCCTGGTTAAGTATGGTGGCTTCAATAGGTCTGTACTGTTACTCTTCTGTTTAATGAGCAAGATGTCCCTTAAGGCCTATAACTATATGTGGCACTGTGTGTTGGAATTGCTGGCAGAACATAGCTGTGACACTCAGTTGAAGTACGTGTTAACGGACTTTGAGGTAGCTGCTATCAGGAGCATCAAAGGGAACCTACAAGGTGTGACATCCAAAGGGTGTCTCTTCCACTTTGGCCAGAATATCTGGTGTAACGTACAGCAGCTAGGGCTAGCACATAGGTATAATACTGACATGGCATTCCAGTTGGCCCTAGCATTCCTATCAGAAGAGGAGGTGATACCGGCATTCAAACAGTTGAGGGACTCATTTCTGTGTGAGGGGAAGGGCCTTCTGTGGTACTTTGGGGACTGGTATGTGTTTGGTAGGGCACGTAAATTTGCTACCAGAACAACAACATGCTGTAGATTCCCCCACTCTTTCCCTTAATGTTCTGGAATGTGCATGCTTTGAATGCTCTCTTCCTTCCACGCACATAGAACAGTTTGGAAGCGTGGCACCACAGACTGAAATCACTGTTGGGACGCAGAGCCACCAACCTGTCTTTATTGCTGTATGTGTTAGCAAGGGAATAGGACAGGGTGGAGGAGTTACGGGCACATATGTCGTGTGGCTGTCCGCCGTCTCTAAAGTGCTGGCATGTAGTTAATTGGCACAGGCAGTTTGAACATGTGCTGCAGAACAGGGTAGGCTGTTTGGACTTTCTCACAGCAATTGCTCGGCTGCTGAAGGTGTAACTTTTGGAAGGTGTGTCTATTGCAGTTGCTCGGCATTTGCTGGTGTGTTTCTCTCTTGTCACTATGTGGTGCTTTGTGGGGCTATTCGGATTGTGCACTCTGTACGTGTTACATTAGAGGTGCTGCTAGCACACTGCAGTTGGTGGATGTTGTACTCGAGTGTTGGCTGGATTACTGGGACTGTGAATGTTTGGTTTATGGTGTTTACTGGAGGTCTCGGCCATACTTGTAAATAAAGGCACTTGTCATGGTTTCGACATTCTGATATTGGTGCTTATATTTCCAGTGTTTCCGGATGTTTGCATGGTTGTTTATGGTTGTTTGTCGGGTATTGGTGACTCGCCCTTTTAAATGTCGGTTATTTGGGGGATCGGGTATTACTGGCTCACCCTTTTAAGTGTCGGTTATTCCACACTCAGCATTTTCTGTTTCTGGCATTGTGGTTTTTCACCGTTTTCGTCTCGAGATACCAAAGTTCGAGATTTCGGTATCTTGAGATTCACTAGTATTTCCCAAAAAACTATATTATAATAACTTTCAAAATACCACTAAACACAACCCTAAAAATGTTGGACATCCATTAAAGAAATCTTACACCCTGGCCAAAAATTCAACCCAAGCCTCTCTCCAGATAACTCACCACTCAAAACTGTAATACAGTTCAACTCTTATTTTAAAGATTGTATAGCATCTCTAACCAAGGATTTCTCAGTATCTAATCCCAACCCTGCCCAACAGCCACATATCACCACATCCACTTTCACCTTCACATCTGTGCTGTGCTGCATCCTATAAAAAACTAATCTTAATCTTAAACTTAAATCAAGCTGTACTTCAGCAGATGACCTTCCAAGCACATACCTAAAAATATATAGCATTGCCTATACTGTCTCAGTCCTTATAAATAGGTCAATCCAGTAAAAGTATATTCCCGCTCTCTGAAAAAAGTCACACATTATCCCTCTGCACAAAGGAGGAAATCCAACAGACATTAATCATTTTAGATCTACAGCAATCTTATCTTGCCTCTCCAAAATACTTGAAAAATGTATTCAAAAACAATTGTTCGACTGTCCCTTGCAGGAAGAACTATCCCGTACACAACATGGCTTCCATTCTTCCCATAGTACTAGTACTGCCCTTTTAACCTATATAGATACTGTCAATAGAGCTAGGGATAATGGCAAACTAGTCTCTTATTTTTAATCTTATCTAATGCCTTTGACACAGTTTGTCACAGCAAACGTCTGTTTCAAATGCCCTCAGTAGGTGTCTCTCAGCCCACCATTCTGTGGTTCAAAAGCTACCTGTCCAATAGGTACCAGTCACCACCAGTGTACCACAAGGATCTGTCCTTGGTCGCCTCCTCTTTAACATTTTCACCATCACCCTCTATACTTCTACAGAACAGGCCACCCTAATACAGTGCACAGATGATTCCATTCTCATTTGCACATCTGACAACATGGTACACCTCCAAAAAATTGCTCGAAGCTTTAAAAGCCACTGAAACATGGCTTCACAATCCACATCTCACCTCAGCCCAAAAAAGACCAAACAGCTACTTTTTCCCCCCAAATCCCTCTCTCATGAAAAAAAAAAAAAACAATTTAAAGTCTTCTCTCTTGATAATACATGTTCATGTTCAAAACTAGGATAAACCATATCCCTAAATGTGAACAAGTAACGTTTCATTCCTTATATCTCCTTACTCTCCCTTCTTCACTTACTTCCTTACTACTTACTACGATCAAATTCTTTTCCCTGGCTTTCACTCTAAATATACCATAAGCCCGTTTTTCCCTCACTTCGTATCACAATTCCTATTTGTATTAGACCAACTAACCTTTAATTTCTCTACAAACCGTCTAAAATTTCTGTTGCTCCCCCTCCCGATCACCTAGAATGGACACATCTGTCAAAAGCCCCCCCCCCAAGCATTTAGTAAATGTAATATTTTCAGTTTTTTTCTCTAAAGCTATTGAAGATATTATTTTTAGATTAACAATATTTCGCTTGCTGTTGGAAGCATTCATATGGACAGTTGTAGACATACTATGACCTGAAAAAAGCTATAGTGATGTGATACTTGGATAGAAGTGTGCTCAGTGGAGTGCAGGGAGTATGTCTGTCTACACCTTTGATTCCACCTACAGGGCTTTTAAACATATTAGAATTGCATTATACTTTAAATGTATAGATTTTTATAACATATACATGCATTCTTTTACTTTTTTAATACATATTTATTGATTTTATTCAACAATTTGGATAAATATATATGCTTTTACTAAGGTATTTACTTATGCTATCAGGGCTTGATTAGTTGTTTAACATGTAGTGCCCGTCTATATCATTGTTGCAGTATTCCTTAAAGAAGGGATGTCCCGCCTTGGGCACCCTGTCACTTGGGCAGTATAGATAAGCTTAAGAGATATCTTGTTTGTGCTATACAACACATTTATGCTTCCCGCACAGATCATGTGGCATATGACGCATCTATGGATGCAACTACCCAGAACTTTGCCACCAGTTTGAATGCTGTTGTTGCCAGTTGGTTTGAACATTTTGTTGCTGTACCGAAGATTTAACAACATCAGATAAGTGCCCCAATGGGGTTATTTTTGATTTATTTTTATTTTTAAATTGACTTTCTTGGTCTTGTATTTTTTTTTTTATCATTACCTAGGGTTTATGTCATCCAAGAGGGGAAAATGCCAGCGTGGGAAGCAGACTCCCCATAAGGATCATTCATGAACACTGTCCTTTTTCTTTTGGTGCTTCCCATGACCATACCTCTTGCAGTATCTGTGAGGCATTTGTGCCTAAGACACTGAGAAGCCATTTGTCTTCCCTGGCCATTTACCTTGAAAACCAGTGGCTTAGACAGTTAGACCAGGGTACCATGGCAGAATCCTTTAACTCCAAGATACTCCCGATAGGTAAGAAGAAGGTCAAGAAGTCTCGGCTGAATTCTTTAGCTGTCCAGCCTCCACTGGACATTCCTCTAGAAGCAGGTAATAGCTCTGTAGGTCATTTGGTGTTTTCATCAGATTCCTGTATGGCAACCCTCCCGTAGGCCAGCATAGATCCATCTTTTCAAACATCCTCTGAGGCTTTGCAAGCTTCTGCTGTAGATGTTGAGGTGGAACAGCAATTGATTATCTCACAGGGTCCTAGAAGGATTCCACAGATATTGGTCAGGGAGGAATTTTCAGGTTCTCATCTTGAATCTCGCGAGGGTCAGAACCTCCAATATTTGTTAGGGCTGATGTCCCCTTTAAGAAAAGACAAAACTGAAGCGTGTTTCAGTCTGTCCAATGGATCCTGAAAAGGAATGGCAAATGTTTACTCAGGGCTTGTTCTCTGCTTTAATGGCCCTAAAGCCTCCTCAAGGGGTTTCAGTACCCGCTCCTCTTTGGACCTCTACTCTTCTAAATGGTTTAGTGAACCAGATTCCTTGGATGTGGATTCCTTGTCTGGTGAAGGGTCTTTGTCCTGTCCTTCACAGATGCCTTCACCTTTGGCTTATGGTTCTGATAAAGAGGAGTCTGTAAACCCTGAGCCTCCTTTTGAGGAATTGTCCTTTGGGGACACAATTGCTAGGATGATGGAATTCTTTAAGTGGGATTCTTCTCTAGTGTCAGATATTCGGAGAAGATATTATGAGTTGCTTCATTCAGGTGGATACTCCTAAAACATTGACAGTTCCTCCTGTGTTGGCTGCCTTGTTAGATGAAACACAGGTCTCTACAACTGGACAATTCTTACTTGAGAGAATGTATCAGCTTAAAAATTGTACCTAAAGGATTAAGGATTTTTAAATATCCAAACAATGTAGTGGTTGGTAGTGCATATTATTGTGAATTGTTAGAAATGTTTGATAGATGGGGGATGGAGCTGATGCATTTTATGATAAGTTATAATGAGAAAATTTGACAACAACTTGTTACAGATATTGAGGTGTTTAATAAAAAGTTACAGGATGACCTTTTGTTTATTGTTGAAGAATATAAGGCACGCTTTCATCAAGTATTTGATGATGTGGATTTTAAAAAGAAAAATGGGTAAAACAGAGTGTGATAAATACGTGTATGCTAAACAAAAGGCTTACCCACTACCCAAACAGAATTTTAAGGAGCACGGTAATAGTATTGACAATGAACAGGACATTAGGTGTGGTGCACATGGTAACACTCATTCTCCTGGCAATATAGTACCTGGTCAGGACAGTAATGGCAACAATAATAATAATAATATATATGACCCTTTACAGAACCCCCCCCCCTTCGTCGGACTGATCAGATACGACAGAGTGAACAGCGGGGTATGCAGTTTTACCATCAATCACCACAGCAAGGTACATATTCAAAGAGGGGGAGGGGACAGAGAAGGCTTTGATGCAAACAAGTCCAGTTGTAGAATACGACAATTGTAAAGTGTACAATTATAATGGTATTAGTTTGGATTCTATACATTACTCTATATTCAAAAAGGGCCTGACTTTTGTTCCCTCTAAGCATTTTAATTTGAGTAAGACCATGATTGACATCAAGCTGTTTTTAAGGAAGGTTAATTTTGAGGTCAAATACAAACAAGATGCTCGTTATAGTGAAAAGTGGATTAGGAAGAAGAGTGTATATAAACCCACCTTACATCTGATTTTACAAAATTTTGAGTATTTTGTGGAATTTGAATTAGATAATTTAAGAAAACAGCATAGAAATAAGCCCTATTATATTTTGACAAGAGAAGAAAAAGGTGTTTTGTACAGTATAGTTTCTAATAAGGCCATATATATTATGAAACTGGATGGGGGGGTGGATTAGTAATCATGGACAAAGTGGATTATGGGGTTAGGTTCATAGGTTCATAGGTTGGTACTAGGCTATCGGCCCTAAGGCCTATGCAAGCCTAGCCATAACAATTCCCTGGAATTTTTTTCCCACAATATTTACTTCTCTGGGCCCCTGTCTAGCAGGGCGACTGACATGATCCCCGGGGTGAATTTCCTATCTCCCATCCAATCATCAAGGTTCCTTTTGAAGAGGGCCAATGAGGCGCTCTGCTTGACATGTATGGGCAGTCTATTCCAGATTATGGGGAGTCTCTGGGTCAGGAACCTATCTCTCCAGCATGTTTTGTTCATTGTGATGATAAGGTTTAAATCCCTGGAGCGTGTGGCTCTGAGGGATTGGGATTTCTTTAAGTGGAGCATGTCCAACAGCTCAGGGTTTGACATGGCCTTGTATGTTAAGCAGAGATCGCCTCTGAGTAGATGATATGCCACAGAGTATAGCTGGAGTTTTTTTAGACGGTCAGCATATGGCATCTGCTTTAGGCCTGTGATTCTTTTAGTGAGGTATTTCTGTGGCCTTTCCAGCTGTTGCAGATGTCTTGTGAGGTACATACCAAATGGGGCATTATATTCTATAATGGGTCTAATGAGGGATGAGTACAGTGGGACAATGACCTCCTTTTTTCTGGATGAAATGCCCTTAGTGATGAGGTGTGCCACATAGAAGGATTTCCTGACTGTTGTGGTGATGTGGTTATTAAAAGTGAGACCACTGCCCACTTGTGTCCCTAAGTCTCTCATCACACTTTCGATGTTTAGTGTCCTGCCACCTATGTGGTAGTTCATGGGTACATATTTTTTCCAAAGGGGATAACTATACATTTCTTGGCATTAAGCTTGAGCCCATGGCTCTGGCACCAGGCATCTGTTTCTGTAAGGCCCTTTTGTAGAATATCCACATCATTTGGGGATTCAATAATGGCTCCCAGTTTGCAGTCATCTGCAAACTTTGTTAGCCAGAGTCCCTTAGTGTTGGCCTGTACTTCAGAGAAGTAGATGCCAAACAAGAGTGGTCCCAGGACTGAACCCTGAGGTACTCCACTTGTCACTTGTCTGGAGGTGGATTTGGAGTCGGCTACTTTTACAGTCTGGGTTCTGTCAGTAAGCCAGTTCGTAACCCATCGAGTGACGTAGGGATTTATGCCCAGCTTAGTAAGTTTATCTATGATTCCAGAGTGGGGGATAGTGTCAAAGGCCTTGGCGAGGTCCAGATAGGCTGTGTGGACCACCTTACCCTCATCCACAGCTCTGGAGACTGATTTGAAGAAGTCAATCAGATTCAGGAGACAAGATAGGCCCTTCACAAACCCAAACTGGGTGGGGTCCAGTGTCTGGAAGTTGCCCATGTCTTTGTTTATAAGTTCCATGATAATGCATTCCATGTCCTTGCAGATCAGGCTTGTCAGACTGATTGGACAGTAGTTCCCGGGATCCAAGGTGGATCCTCCCTTGTGGAGTGGGATAACTGTAGCTGTGCGCCACTCAGTGAGCACGAAGCCTGAGGTGAGGCTATGATTAAACATGACACTTAGGTGGGGTGCCAGTTCATTTTGTAGCTCATGTAGTACACAGCCTGGGATATCATCTGGTCCCATGGATGCTGAATTCTTAGCTTTGGAGAGTGCTGTTTCTACCTGTGTGGCTGTGATTATCGGAATTTGGCAATCTTTTGGTATTGACATGGGCCCTTTAGGGGGTGAGAGGGGAGTGAAGTTGGCACTAAATTGATCTGCCAGGATATTGGCAATATCCTTGGAATCAGTATATTTAATGCCATTCTCTTGTAGCTCAGAGCAGATCTGAGCATTGCCATTTAGATTCTTGATATAACTATAGAATGCCTTGTGGTTGTCTTTGGAATCTTTGGCAAGTTTATTTTCGTAACTAGCTTTTGAGGATTT
The DNA here is from genome assembly GCF_019279795.1 of Protopterus annectens. Taxonomy (NCBI): domain Eukaryota; kingdom Metazoa; phylum Chordata; order Ceratodontiformes; family Protopteridae; genus Protopterus; species Protopterus annectens. The sequence goes on along the minus strand of NC_056734.1, from coordinate 1,012,031,765 downwards.
TATGAGGGAGCTCAGCTTCTTACTGAGGCTGGTGAGGGAGTTTTTTTGTATCCTGGGATTTTCCTCTTTTCTGCAACAGTTTCTTCCTTCTGTTGTATAGTTTGTTTATAGCAGGGGACCACCAGATTGGCTTCCTTTTTTTGGAGAAGAGCATCTTGGTTCTATTTGGGATGGCACAATTCATGCACGAGTGGATGTGTTCATACAGTGCCTTAGTGTAGGATTCTGCAGTCGAACTTCCAGATCCCGTCTGCGTGGGTGTTGTGAAGTTTGTCATTTCTGACTTCAGTAGCATGAAGTTGGCTTTGGAGAAGTTTTTTAAGGAGGTTTCCTTACTGGGGGGTGGGGGTGGGATGTTGATGTCAAGGGTGATTTGCTTTGGTCAGACCTGACCAATGAGGGGGTGACCACTGGTGTGGAGCATCTATCTCCCATGTTGGTAATGACCAGGTCTAGGATATTTGACTCCCTGGTGGGACAATGGATTAGTTGATCCAGGGCATTGGAATTTATGAATTCCAAGAACCGTTGGGAAAAGGAGTTGGTACCCGAGTAGTTTTCCCAATTAATGGCAGGGTAGTTGAAATCACCCAGTATTAGGGTGTTTGGTTGCATCTTATGTTTAGGAAGGTGTAGTGAGAATCTTGGGGTATGGTGGGGGATCTGTAGCAAGCTACAATTTGGATTGCAGTCTTACCTAGTGTTAGTGGAATGTTGAATTTACTATATCAAGGTGAAATTTACACCAGTGTCTCTAGGAATGAGGTAAACATTTCGTACCAGAAGATTGACACGGCTCTGTATGATTTTTTAATGCATTGGGCTATTGACAACAGTACTTATGAGTTTCTTGTAAATTCACACCCCAGGATCCGTCACATGTTTGGAATACCCAAAGTCCATAAAGATGTAATTAACCCTGCCTTGAGGTTAATTGTTTATGCCACAGGCTCAAAGACTTATCCTTCAGCGATATATATTAACTGCAAGTTAAAACCATTTTATGACTTAAAGACAGAAATACTAAACGACTCATGGGATTTTCTTAATATATTAAATAGGGTTCCTTATTTAGATAATGCTTTGTTTGCTACTATTGATGTGATAGAACATTTTATTGTGATTCCACATGGAACTGGTTTAGAATGGTTTAACGGGGTGATAAAAGAGTGTAAGTTTCTGACTAGCATTGATCGTGGTATTTTATTCAAGATGAAATAAGTAGTATTAAAATATAATTATGCACATTTTGAAGGAGAGAAATTTCGACAAAAGGCAGGTGTAGCCATGGGTGCAACATGTGCACCTATTTTTTCAAACTTGGTACTCTATAAATGGGAGAGAAGGTATGTTATTAATTCTCCTTATTACAGACACTGTAATTTATGTACTGGGCCCCTGGATGATATATGTATCATTTGGACAAGTACTAAAGAGCTGTTGGCAGAATTTATTAACTACCTCTCTTCCACAACTAAATTTCTTAAATTCACCTATTGTATTACAGAGGATGATTTTAATTATTTAGATGTACCCATTTATAAGAATGTTGAATTAAAAAAAATAAGTATCAAAAATTTAACGAAAGCCAACATATTGTAATTCTTTCCTTCATTTTAGTACTGAACATCCTTTAGTACAGAAAAAAGTATAGTGAAGGGGCAATTGGTAAGAGCAGCCAGTATGTGTTCTTTAAGGACAGATCTTTTGGATGAGTGTGAACACTTAAGGATGATGTTCATCCAGAGAGTCACCCTGATACATTTCTTATGAATATAATTAAGGAAGTAACTCTGGGAAGGGATAGTAGGTATACCCCTATACTCAACAGTGACATAGGTGAAACACAGTATATTGAAGTAAGTCAGCGTCTGTCTAATGGCAAATGTTTTTGTAATGCTGTCTGTTTGGGATATAATAAGGAATTTTATGTTATTAAAGATATTATTTTAAAATATTGGAAATTATATAGCCAACTACCTTGGACTTTACATATTTTTTTAAAAATTTCCTAAGTTCATACACAGGAACGATGTTTGTTTAAAAGATATGTAGCAACGTAGTGTATGTAGTTCTGTGCTCAACAATTGAAATAAAACTGGTACTTTTAAATGTGGCAGCTGTAAAGAGTTCACTTATATCAGTAATGGTAAATTTATTTATTTGGAAAGCCATGGTAAAGAGTTGAAGTTCCAGTCATATTCTAACTGTAACTCTGTTGGTTTAGTGTACATTTGCACTTGTAGTTGTGGTGCCTTCTATATAGGAAAAACTGTGAGGGAACTAAAAAGCATATATAAGAACCTTTATTATATAACACATAATGTTGGCCTCTCTTCTGCCTCCAAAGATATTGTAGTTGATAGCCTTCTTTCAGTCTCTTCTTCCCCTGACTGCCATGCCAGCCAGGAAGTTTCTCCAGGTCCTGAGATTCATGACCTCTCCTATTCTGATGCTTCCTCTTGCCAGACTGCATATGCGGAAGCTTCAATGGTACCTTAAGTTGGTTTGGCTGCAGCATCATCACCATCTGAATTTCAGTGTACCTCTCTTCCTTGTCTAAAGAAACAATTTGAATGGTGGATTTGACAGTTTACTCTCAACCCAGGCTGGCCCTTTCAGCCTCCAGTCCCATCTCAAGATACTTTCACCAATGCCCCAGACATGGGGTGGGGGGCATCACTTGGTCACCTCAAAGTTCAGGGTCTTTGGTCACCCCGTCAGAAGTCAGACCATGTCAACATCAAAGAGATGAGGGATCTGATTCTGGCCCTTCAGGATTTTCACTCCATGTTCTGTCCAGGCCCCTTGAAGGTGTACACAGAGAACACTACAGGCTGAAGAGAAGGAAAGAGGGAAGGGAGTGGTACCGACTCGTTTATATGTCAACAAGCAGGGTGGCACGAAATCTTGCCTCTTCTGCAGGAGGGCACTTCAGGCTTGGGATGTGGCTCTCAGTTATCAGTTAATTCTTCAGACAGTATACATTCCTTCAGAACACAGTCTTGTCACAGACTCTCTGAGAAGGTCCAAAACACAGGCCCATGAATGGATGCTTCACAGAAACATGTTTCTGGACATTGTCCATCAGTGGGGTATTCCTCAGGTATATTTTTTTGCCTCCCCTCTAAACAGGCAGTTTCCTCTCTTCTCTTCCAGAGTGCCATGCCATCTGGCCTGGAAGAAGGATGCCCTTTCCTTTTATTTTCTTGGAAGGGGTGGTTTCTTAATGCTTTCCCTCCTCTTCCTCTAATTCCAGGAGTCCTGCAGAAGATTCAGATGGAATTCCCAAAAAATCTTGCTAGTGACTCCTTTTTGACCCAGACAGCACTGGTTCCTTCTCTTAATGCATCTGGCCAGGGGCAGTTATCACAAGTTACCTCAATGGTTGGATCCCTCACACAGGACAAGAGGTCTCGCATCCATCCCCACTTGTCCACTCTGGAACTGGCATTGTGGGTGATAGGGTTTTGATTCCTTTCAACCACCTCTTTTCTGAGGATGTGCTCAGGGTTTTACAGAAGGCAAGGAAACCCTCAACCAGAAAATCTTATCTGTCCAAATGGAAACGATTTTCAGTCTGGTGCCCTGTTTGTAACCAGGACCCTGTTTCAGTGGGGTCCCTCTGGTCCTCTTTTATTTGTGTGAGTTGCTCCAGTCTGGCTTGGTCTATTCTTATTTGAAGGTCAATTTGCCAGCCATTGCTGCTTGTCTGCTCTTGACTCTTCCTTTGACTTCCCATTTTGAGGTCAAACAATTTCTTAAAGGCGTCCTGCATATAAGGTCTCTAAGAAAACCTATTCCTCCTCCTGGGGACCTTAATTTTGTTTTGGAAACATTGACTTCTGCTTCTTTTCAGCATTGAACCTGGAAGACTGTTTTGTTGCTGGCTCTTATTTCTGCTTGGAGGGTTTCTGAATTCCAGGCCCTTGTGGCTTTTCCTCCTTTTTTGTTTTTTCACAGGGACAGGGTGTTCCTTCATACTAATCCTTCTTTTATGCCCGAGGTGCTATGGGTTGTCCCTAAACGAGTCGGTACCACTCCCTTCCCTCTTTCCTTCTCTTCAGCCTGTCAGTGAGAGGATCCTGCATACCTTGGATTTGCACAACAGCTCAGGTACTATTTGGATAAAACTGGGACAATTCATAAGTCTGATCAGCTTTTTTTTCCCTTTCATCCCAGGTCTTTGGATGTGGCTGTTCTAAGCAAACCCTCTCCTGGATGTCTAAGGCCACTTCTTTTTGTTATTCTTTTCATGGCATATCTCTGTCTGCCTCTGTCTGCTTCTGTTACAGCTCATTCCACCAGGGCTGTTGTCTCTTCTGGTGCCTTCTTCAAGGCATTGGACACAAAGTCCATCCTTAAAGCTGCCACCTGGTCTTCAGTGCATACCTTTACTAAGTATTATAAGTTGGATATGGTTTCTAGGGCCCAGAGCAGGTTTTGCTGAAACCATTTTATGTGAGTTTGTTGATGGCTCTTCTCAGCCTTCTACTTCACATTCTGTTTCTTGAGCTATTGAACTTTTCCTTCTTTGAGGAATACAACAGTGATATGGGAAAACATAGTAAAGTTGTGTAAAATCTTACCATAACAGTAGCTTCATTGTCTTCACTGTTGCAGTATTCACTCACTCCCTCTGACCTTCTTTTGTTTATTCTGCATTTTTTCTTGCTGGATGTCCTGGAAATCTGGAAATCCTCCTCACCATTCTTTACTATGTTCCAACAATGGCACTATCATATCCCCAGATACTCACACAAAACTCCTGGGTGTCACAGTCGATAACGCCCTAAAATATGATATCCATGTCAATCTAACCATCAAATCTGTCAACAAAAAAATGGTCTCCCTATACAGGATCAAACCCTTCCTCACTCCTTTTGCAAGAACCACTATCGCTCGGTCCCACCTACTATCTACCCTCCTCTATGCCTCCCCCCTCTTCACTAACCTGAACCAAGCCATCCTTACCAAACTTGCTAGTTGTTACAACCATATTGCTAGATTTTCTACAGTTGCTACCTATAGGACCCACCATTGAATCAACCTAACTCAACTAGGATGGCTGGGGTGGCCCAGTCTTCTCCGTTACAACCAACTTATAATAATCCACAAAATACTATATCAACCTGAAAAAACACCAGCACTAAATAAGATCATCAAACCATACAGCAACCCGATGTCACTACGCTCTGCTGACAAACTGCTGGTACAAACAACTAAGAGCATAAATGTGGCTGGGGACTCTCTATTCGCCAAAACTTGGAATATGCTATCTGCTGAACTTACTCACCAATCCTCCTTAACCCAGTTCAAAAAAAGCCTCAAACTACACTTCCAACAGCATTGGCAGTGTCCCTGCTTAAACCCCGAGTAATCACCATCCGCTGTTCCTGCAAATTCTCCCTAAGCATTTCAATCATGTACTCTAATATGTGTATGAATTCTTGAAGGGATGTAGCGCATAACGGCATGTATTATTGTCTGAAATTGAAGCCGCATGATTTTGATGTTGTCTACTATGTTTTATCTATATTTGTAACCCTACTGAAAACTGCATATTATACTTATCTCTAAATGTTTCTATTGTTCCTAATGTATTTGTACTCTGCCTTCTGGAGCTTTTCTCCCCGGGCCTCCACTGAAAATGGACATATATCCAGTCGGACTTTCCCGGTAAACAAATGTAAAATAAATAAATAAATAAATTAATTAATTAATTAGTTAATTAATAAATATGTGCATGGACTCCTTTGTCCTATGAGGATTGTTCTCTTCTGGGGCAATTCAGTTCTGGGTAGTTACATCCGTGCTTCCCTTTTATGCCCTACATTCTGTGCGGGGAGCATAAATGTGATGTACAGTGCAAACAAGATCTTTCTCTTAAGCTTATTTAGACTGGTTAAGTGACAGGCTGCCTGGGGCTGGACATCCCTTCTTTAAGGAATACTGCAACAGTAAAGAAAAGGACATTTACTGTTCTAATGATATTTTACACAACCGTACTTTCTCTTTTGTTGCCACTGTACCTTTAAGACTTGAATTGCTTGAAGTAAACAAGATTATTTAAACTGGATTAGGAATTTGCATACAGTTCTGATGAAGTCCCCTTTGAAATTATAAGAGATGAACGTGCTTAACTTTGTTTCTTATTTTGTTTATAATTTGTATTAAATGTTTTTTAACCTTCTTTCTGACTTTATCACAGCCTTACTGCATTTTTGGTTTATTTTACTTTTTCTGGTCCCCTGTGTGACTACTTTGTATTTTCTACAAGTAGAGTGCATTCCTTCCTATTCACCCAGACTATGCAGTTTGTTTGGATTACTGGTTGATTTTCCTGTGCAGTATCTCCTTCAGTGATCTTTGTCTAAAATTTCTCTAAATATTAAATGATTGCCATATATCTTGTATCGATTCTTAACCAATGTTTTTATCTCATGTCTAATTTGTTATAATTATTTAAAGTACAGATGTTTTTGTTTTATTTTTGAAGAGTGTAAAATTAGTTTTCTTAAAATGTGTTGTAATAATTTGGAGCTTTTCTCCCTGACTCTCTGTTGGACTTTCCCAGTAATCAAATGTTAATAAATGAACAATAATAAATAAGTATTGTATTGTATTGTATTAGAAGATTGCCGGATAACATTGTGCACAGACCCTGCTTGACTTTGCTGGATGAAGATGTGATGTTCAAGCAGATGGTTGTGACTGCAGTCTGTCTGGAGATGATTTTTGTAGCTCTGGGAGTCCCTAAGAGTTCCTTTCCCTGTAGGGACTCATTAGGTGAATTTCACTGGTGGAGATCCCAAGCATGAAATGGCCTTTGCTTATGCTGTGTATCAGAAAACTAAGAATTAGGAAGTACAGCTAAGGAGTCATTTATAAACTGAATTGTATAGCTTTCATCTATTGGTCTTTGGCAAACCCCCCGCCCATTCTCATTCACATGTGCTAATCCTAACCCTACCCCTGACACTAACCCAGCCACCTTACTCTCAGTATAGAGGCAGATAAACCAGTCCCCTAACAGACAAACTGTTTCTTTTTTTTTCAATACTTTTTATTTTTATTTTTACATTAATAAATATCATAGATAAAAACCATCTTACAACATGACTGTGTATATATATATATATATATATATATATATATATATATATATATATATATATATATGTTATACATTGATGTCAATACCACAGGATATAGGTCGTACAACATATCTATTTACACTATGTACATAGATGCTTTCACTGTTAATTCCACAGGTATACAGACAGTGTATACATTCGTAATATCCAAGTTATTATTTAATATCTGAACTTGAATGTGTTCTTCGGTTCCATTAGAGTGTATTTCTAAGTTGCTGTCTGATGAATTATGCTAATATGATATTAAAGGTTTGTTCCCAAATTTCTCTGGATTTCACGTTAGACATACAAACTGTTTCTGATGCTACTGCTGGGGTTTTCTTATTATTATTATTTTTTTTAGTCCACCTTTCAAAAAAGGAGAGCATTTGTTTTCCTTTTTCTGTTCAGTTGAGTTTTAGACATTTGTTTTATTTCACGGAAGTGAACTTCATTTTGCAGATGTTAACTGAATGCATGGGAATGTTTCTGAAATAAAAATAAAAAAAGTCCCAACACAAACGTGGTTTCACCGATTTAATAGCACAAAACACAAAGATCCCAATGACTGAGTGCTTTCACCATGAGAATGGCTTCATCAGAGTAATGTTGGTTAGTACAAACAACATTTAAATACCCCATCCCCTACCTGCTGACCAATCCACATTGAATGACATCATCACAAAAATTAAAAAAAAAATAGTTGATTATACATGAAATATAAAAACATAATTGAACCAAAATACAAGATAAAAATGCACTTGTACAATATGCTTAAAGATAAAAAATGTTGTGATGCTGATATACATTGTTATAAATATATATATATATATATATATATATATATATATATATATATATATAAATAAATTTTATTTAATCACATTTGCTTTAGCCTTAAGTGTAGGAAGAATAGCAATACTGTCATTGAGGCAAGGTGGATACATAACATTTAGCATAAGTTGCCACATAGTCTCCAAATTTTCCACCTTTAGTTTCAAGTCACCTCCTCTTTCACTATTTTTCACCTTGTCAATAACAAAGAAAATAAACTTTTTTAAAATTAGTACATGTACTGTGCCTATAGAGTGCATTGTGAGCATCTTTGTTTCTGATGGCCCTAACATGTTCAGTAATACTTTCCTTAGGTCTTCGTACAGTTTTGCCCACATAAAAACTGGTGCAGCTGATACAGGTGGCAACATATACTAACATGTTAGTGTTACAGCTGCACGTTCCCGGGCAGCTCAAAGAACGGCTGTAACCAGGTATGGACACATATGCGCCATCATGTGCTTAATGCCTATGATCCTCTTCCTGAGGTACTTCTGTGGCCTCTCCAGCTGTTGCAGGTATCTAGTGAGGTACATGCCAAATGGGGCATTATACTCTATGACTGGTCTAATGAGGGAAGAGTAGAGAGAGATGATGACCTCTTTCTTCCTGGATGCAAAATCCTTGGTAATGAGATGTGCCACATTGAAGGACATTCTGACTTCAGTGGCAATGTGGTGGTTGAAGGAGAGATTGCTGTCAACCTGCATCCCCAGATCTCTTATAACACCTTCAGTGTTCAGTGGGCTCCCATCGATGTGGTAACTAGTGGGAACTGAGTTTTTACCATAGGGCATGACGATGCATTTGTTTGGTGTTAAGCTTAAGGCCATGGTTTTGACACCAGTCATTGGTCTCAGTAAGGCCTTTCTGTAGGATGTCTGCATCACTTGGGGAGTTAATAATGGTTCCCAGCTTGCAGTCATCTATGAACTTGGTCAGTCCCTTTGTGTTGGCTTGGACTTCTGAGAAGTAGATGCCAAATAGGAGAGAGGACCCAGGACTGATCCCTGTGGGACTCCACTTCTGACTGGTCATCAGTCTGACTTGGAGTCTGCTACTTTCACACTGTATGTTCTATCTATGAGCCAGTTTGCAACCTACCTAGTGATATAGGGGTTGATGCCTAGTTTGGTGAGTTTATCAATAATTCCCAAGTGAAGAATGGTATCAAAGGCCTTGGCCAGATCGAGGTAGGCTGTATGCACTGCCTTACCTTCATCCACAGCCCTGGTGACTGACTCAAAGAAGTCAACCAGGTTGAGCTGACATGATCTCCCTTTCACAAAGCCAAATTGAGTGGGGTATAGTGTTTGGAGATTTCCTATTATCTTTGTTAATCAGTTCCATGATGATGCTCACCATAGCTTTATGTATCAGACTCATCAGGCTAATGAGGCGATAATTCCCAGGGTCTGTAGTCTCTTTCCCTTTATGGAGAGGGATGACTGTAGCAGTGCGCCATTCGGTAGGGACAAAGCCTGAAGTGAGGCTGTGACTGAACAGGCCACACAGATGTTATTCCAGTTTGCTTTGAAGTTCATGTAGAATACAGCCAGGGATATTATCAGGTCCCATGGAAGCTGTATTCTTGGCCTTGGACATTGCAGCTTTAACCTGTCCTGCAGTAATGCTGGGTGCCTGGCATTCTTCTGGTATTGTAATTGGTCCTTTAGGGGCAGACAGAGGGCTAAAGTTGACACTGAATCTGTCAGCCAGTATGTTGGCAATATTTGTTGGCTGAGTATAGGAAGTATCATTGTACAGTATGTCAGGGCAAATCTGGGTATTGCCATGGAGGTTTTTGATTTAGCTATAGAAGTCTTTGTGATTGTTTTTAGTGTCTGTCGCAATTCTGCCTTCATAGCTGGCTTTAGAGGATTTTATGAGAGGAACTTTTTGTTGAGGCTAATAAGGGTTTTTTTCCAGACTTGGGACTTCACCTTTGTCTGCAACATTTTCTTCCTTCTGTTGTACAGTTTATTAATGGCAGGGGGTCACTAGATTGGCTTCCTTTTTTTGGAGCAGAGCGTCTTGATTCTGTTGGGTATGGCTAGCTCCATGCATTTGTGTACATGTTCTTAGAGTGCATTGATGTAGGATTCGGCAGTCATGCAGCTATTTTCTATTGGCATGGGTGCCTTGAAGTTAGCCATCTCTGTTTTTAGAAGTCCAAAATCAGCTTTGGAGAAGTTTTTCAAGGTGGTTACTTTGCGGGGGTTGTGGGTGAGATGTGGAGTTCCATGCTGGTTAGTTTATGGTCAGATCTGACCAGGGAGGGATTGACTGTTGGTGTAGAGCAATGGTCTCCCATGTTAGTAATAATGAGCTCAAGGATGTTGCTTCCTCTAGTGGGGGTCAGAATGAACTGGTCCAGGGCATTGGAATTGATGAATTCCAGGAAGTGTTGGGCCAGTGTATTGGTGCTTGAGTAGTTTTCCCAGTTGATGGAGGGGTAGTTGAAGTCTCCTAGTAAGAGAGTGTTGGGTTGGGCCTTGATAGATTCCAGGGTGCTTAGAAACGTGGAGTGAGAGTCAAGGGACATGGTTGGGGACCTATAACAGGCTATGACCTGGTTCGCTGTCTTACTCAATGTTAGTTGTACCTTTAGTATCTCTGATGTGTTATGCTGGGCTACTAGTCTGGAGGTGTGTATATCCTTTATGAATATGGAGACACCACTACCTTTGGAGCTTCAGTCCATGTTTCAGGGCTGAAAGGTGTGGAATGAGTTATAGCCTGGTAGCACAGGGGTGCTTTCTGCTGCTTTAAATCAGGTCTGGTTTACAGCACAAATGTCGATGTTCTCCATTTTGAGGAGTGCTTCGAGCGAGTGTATCTTGAGATTTCTAGCATTGAGCAGCATGATCCTTAGATTGCATTTATTTATAGCCGTTATGGTGGTAATTTGGTCTTTGGAACACCGCCTAAAAAAGGCAGTATTGGGGTGGCAAGAGCCTTAGCCAGTACCCGGAAACCCAGAGGTGACAGATGCAGGCCATCTCTAGCAAAGCATTGAGGTCTGTCAGTCATGTCATCCCAAGCAGACAGATACTGGATCCCCTTAGAATGACACCAGAAACCTAGCCAATTCATGATGTCAATCATTTTTTGTTTGTACTGCGGTATCATTCTGGGTGACAGTAGGATAGTGGTCAGGGCTAGTGTCATAACTGCCTGGGAAATATAATCCGAGAGCTCCACCATTTCTCATTTCATGTAGCCAGGGAGGTGCGTCTCAGGTCATTCACACACATATGGACAATGACAGAGTCATACTTGTACTTGTTGTGGAGTGACCTGAGTGCATGTGTTATGTGTCGGATTCTGGCACCTGATAGACAGCTGACTGTTACCTTCTCCTTATTCAACCTAGTGAGTGGGACATCTGTGTGCCTCACTATTGAGTCACCTCTGATTAGTGTATTGGGCAAGGTGTTTAGCCTTAGGGGCTTAGGTTGAGGGGCACACTGTGAAGGTGAGCTATGTGTCCAGTGGTTTGTGCTGTGTTGTGGTGGTTGAGTGTGTTTCTGTCTTGGAGGTCTCTGCTGTTTGGGTAAATTTCTAATGAGAGCCTCCACAAAGGTGGGTGTGGGGTTTGTGTTTTTTTATGTGAGAGCTGTGATAGTGGATATTCTGGAGGGCTATGTGTTCTATGTGGTGTGGTGCAGGTGTTGACCTTCTCCTCTTGACCAGCTAGTCCAGTCTTGGCTGGACAGTGCATAGTTTCCAGTTTGGTGATATAAGTGCATCTGTCACAAGTCTGAGTGTTGGGAGGTAAGAGGAGAGGGTTGTCTGTGTACATGAGGCAGTTGCACTGCCTCAGAAAGCCCAAGTGCACCAGGTTAATAGAAGAAAGCACAGGGAACTGTCCTTTAATCACGCCAGGAAGGGTGGTCATACCTGCTAAGTATTGGAGCTATTTCCATGAAGAATGACTAGTGCTGGTGGCACTTAAGTGTGCTACAATAATTGCTACAAAAACCTGTTGAAGTGCAAAGTGATTAGGCTATTTGAAGTGCAAGAGAGAAAGAACGAGCAAGATCTAAGGGCAAAACTGAAGAGTAGGCTTTCTGGCACCAGTAATAGTTTCCCTCAGCTCGGGGCCGCACGGAGCTTAAACAAGTGCAAACCCACACAAACGCAGGCTTTTAATCCCTAAAGTTAAAAGGGATAGAAAAACTCCCCAAACGGCCAATAAACTACAATTTCTGGGACAGAAACCACTTTTCTTGTGGTAGATAGGCTACCTAGTGCTTACCACTCCCACAGATAAGCTAGAAGGCTTCCCTCCAACACAGAAAGGCTTGGGCGTGCTCAGAAGCTTACAAACAGTCCTGGATACAGCAAGTATGTATCTGGACTAGACTAGTTACAGGAACGGCAGGAAACAAGCTTAGAACTTTTTTTTTTTACAGAAAAGCAGCTAAATCAGCAGTAAAAGCAATTCAAATGCAGTGCAAGCTAGCACACCTGAGTGTGTATCAGTCTTCTTCTTTTGGGTTTTTCCCACACACACACACACACACACACACACACACACACACACTTGAGTGTGTATCAATATTAAAGCAAATACAGTTTAAATAAATGCAATTAAATTAAAAAATGACTAAAACAAGTGTAGAAGGCAGTAAATTAGGAAAAAATCAAGATGGAGCCACTTAGAGTATCAGAAAACAATGCCAGCAAATACATAAATAATTCAATCAAGCAAAAATAAAGGCAGTGCAGAACAGTTAGAAAGTGCCAAAAATATGCTTATCAGCTCTATATTTCTAGATTGTTTGAGGAGCACACTCAGTCAGAATACAAGGAAATTCTAGCAATGGTAGATTCTAGCAAATGTTTTTATTTTGTAAAGTAGAAAGGGAGAAAGGAGGAACAGAAGATAATTCAAGGTTAAGAAACTATGTGGGTTGGCCTTCTCAAATGATCTGTCTGTATTAGGTAGAATGAGCTAATGACACTAGACTGGGAGGAGTGTCCCAGATCGAATTTACAGTAGGGGCTGGCAACTGTAAAACCACCAAGTATAACAACAAGATACCAATAGCGAGGGTGGGTGGGAAACTATTTTAGGCAGAAAACACTACAGAAATGCTTATCACAGCAGTAAAACAGCAGTGAGCCACTAAATGAAGATTTTAAACAGATAAAGGAGCAAGGAGGCTCTAGAGAATGCTTTTAACTGCAAACAAATCAGTTATATGATACACTCCTTGGCAGGAAATCAGAACAAACAAACAGATGCTCAACAAATGGAGAAAATTCCCAGTTAATACCTCTCACTCTGAAGCATATTTGATCTCCCTGTCTTTCATAAATGATAGTAGACTCCGTTCATTCATCTCTTTGAGTGAAACTGATCTTATTTATCTCTCCAGAATAACCACTTAGGACCTCATTCTGTTGTATCTTCTGGGTACAGTAAGTCATATTAAGTAAAGAACCTGCCCATGACTTGATTATCATGCCAGCATTTCTGAAGGCATTGTTTTCCCAGAACTGACACACATGGGTTAGGTTCAGTTATGTGATGCCTGACTTCAACATGCCTGATCAGAAATAACTCTACCAGTAAATGACCTTCTGTACAGTTCGGTGTCATTCAATATTGCAGTAGGAGTCATGAATTCTTATCTTTAGCATCTAATAACTTTTTTATTACATCTTAAAAGGTTTTTGCATGTCTTTCTGCTATACCATTTTTATAGCAGGATTCAGATGTAAACTGGGTAATGTTATTCATTACAAAGTATTCAGAAAAGCCCCACAAAGCCAGAAAGTCTTATTACACTACAAAGAGTATAAGCAACTTTCAGGCAGTGAGTTCAAGATGGCCGCTAACTAGGAAGCATTAACTTCTCTAAGCTCTCAATACTATCTTTTAATCTACTCAAATCACTTATTACTGCTGCATCAAAACTTATAAAAAAGATCTTATAAATCAGGGTAATCTTAATTTCACCTACCTGTCATATACTTTTTGGATCTGCAGCATCAAAAGGTTAGCCAATTCCTTTCTCCAGCAGTGATACAGTGGTGAATCCAGCTGCATGTGCTCGGGCCTGACAGCATTGCAAAGATTCTACACAAGCAAATAAACAAAAAATCCTATCAAAATGGAACAAATGGAATTGCAATCTTCGAATACTAGACTGTCATTAATATCATCCCCAGAGAAAGAAATCTCCATGAAAAGACAAAAAACATTTAAAGCACAGTCAGTAGTTCCTAAACAATCTCAGAAAACTAAATCTGATCAGCCCTTTTCCATGGAGGAACTCAAGCAGCATTAATTCCACTTCAGTCTGAAATCCAAGCTTTTTCTACAAAGCTAACCTCATTTGGAAACAACTTGGATCAAATCATATCTAGACTGGACCAAAATGAAGCAAAAATTATGAACAATGAAATAAAAATACAGGAGTTACAAAAAAACACTTCCACAAATGAAACTTCCATAAAAGACATGCAACAAAAAATAGCAGATCTTGAAGCAAGAGCGAGATGTAACAATGTGTTGATCAGAGGTATACCAGAGAAGTTTGAACAGCCACAACTTTCTAGCATTGCAAAGGAAATCTTTGATCTTATCATTGAAAATAAGGAACTATCGCAGTCAATCACAACTGAGAGAATACATCGGGCTTTAAGAAAGTCACAATCTCCGGATACTCCTAGGCAAGTCTACGCAAGATTATTAAACACTTCACATGCTCAGTCTATCATATTGTCTGCAAAAAAAAAAAAAAGTTCATAACCTGGAAAGGCAATAAAATTACAATTGCCCAAGATTTACCACTTCCTATAAAGCAGTCTAGACAAATCCTATCACCCTTCTGCAAATACCTGATAAATAAAAACATTAAATTACAAATGAAATACCCAGCGACTCTCTCCTTTCAACAAAATACTGTCAACTCTTCCATCAAGAATCTCCACAAATCTAAATCTGTCTTCACCAAAGCATTTGGAGAACTGCCGGCTACTTCAGAATGAAAAAAACAGACCTGATCCTGAATAAGTCAAAAATTATCCAAATTTTGAAGCAGATGCAAGTTTCTATGGTCTAGATGCTGTTTTACGCCAAGTGGATGAAAAAAAAAAAGAGAGAGAATATGCCACAGCTTTGAAGTAACTCTGTTAATTACACCTAAACCTTAAACTCAATGTTATGATAATTGCCTCAGGTAAAAGTCTCTTTTCATTTTTCTCTATCTCGGCGTTCTGTTTGCAGGCAGAGTAGCCAAACCATGTGGTCGTTTAGTGCCCCTTGACCTTACAATTAACTTCTGGTTTATCTAACAGGAAGAGTAAGACCATTGAGGGCAAGGCTTACAAATGCACTATGCATTTTGTGTCATACAAGCTCAGCTCGATCTAACAATCAAAATGAAGGCGTAAGAAATGGAGGGGGACAAAAACAGAGGAAGAAGAGCGAAAGATCCTTTAAAGAAGACAATAGCCGTTATAGCAAAGCTCTTCTATTTTTTTCATCCTGTATGTGACATCCAAGGTACTGTACAACACTTGTAACTAAATATTCGAAGTAGGCTTGATGTAACATCTCAATTTAATTGAAAGTCCGCTTTATTTTTAAGCCTGTTACAGCTTATTTTACACATAAAGCTCTGGAGTGCTTTAGTCCGGACTACAAAAGAAGTACTGTTGCTCATTTCATGAATGTCAGCAAGAAAAAGGATGCTTATGTGGCACTATAAACCAACCAGCAACTGATAACCATGTGCCCTTACACCCTGTACCTGGAACTGCTGTCCCCCTTCACACCATTCTATGTACACACTTGGCATATGTATAGACATATATTTATGTTAGTATGTATGTGTATCTATATTTATATATTTACATACATACAGATGCACACACACACACACACACACACACACACACACACACACACACACACACACACACACACACACACACACACATACATACACACACAAACTCATACACACACAAACATAAACACACGCACAGACACACACACATAACCACAATGCTTTATAATGAACAAAAGTGTTTTAAGATACAGTTAAATGAAAATATTCACCTTAATCCTAAAAGGGCAGACACGTGTAGCTGAAGTAAAAATGAGTTATTCTCTTGCTATCTTTGTGACTATAGCACTTATGCG
The DNA here is from genome assembly GCF_019279795.1 of Protopterus annectens. Classification (NCBI taxonomy): domain Eukaryota; kingdom Metazoa; phylum Chordata; order Ceratodontiformes; family Protopteridae; genus Protopterus; species Protopterus annectens. The sequence continues at coordinate 1,012,015,631 of NC_056734.1, read as the reverse complement.
TAACGACAATTTGGAAACTGAGCAGCTTATAAAGCAATGTGTAAAGAGTGTTGTTGCAAGATTTGTAATCGCCCTTGGATCCTTTTCTTTTCTTTTTTCTCCCAAGCAACCATAACTTGGACATGTCATCACAACCTTTCATTATGCAAATGGCTTTAGTACTGCCTTCAGAAATTTAAATTGCTTAAACCTGTCCTATACCCTAATAATCTGTGTACAGTATATTGTTTACCTTTCACTGTATTTTGCTGAACCTTCTCACTAGGATCCACATGCTTTATTCACTCTCGAACAGTAGATGACTGGTTTTATTAGTAGCTTCAATATGAGCATGATTCTCAATGACTCCCTAAGCTATAAATATGTTTCATATCAGGTAGCAGTAAGATTGGGTTCGGTTTAGGACATTGTGTAGGGGGGAAGGAAAAGAAAAATAGGGGAAAATGGGGGAAGGAATGGGAAAAAGAATGGAAGAGAAAAAAGAAGAAAAAAAATGAAGAATATATTCATATATGCAGTTAAACACACTGATTCCTGGTTATTCTAAATTTGCTAGAACTTTCAAGAAAATCTTTTAGTCATCGAATTCTCTGAGCCATAGTCAATGTATCTTTTCTGTAATGATTCATATGTATCCACCTGTTCTCAAAGGCTCTACACTACTACACTACTACACATAATCCTAATAATGACCCTATCTCATTATCCTCTCAAAGGAAAAGTATAAGTGTCTAGCAATTAATACAATAAATTGCTCAAACGCTTGTTTAGGAACAATAATGGTACACTTGTCTACTATGTGCTTTAGGAGAAGGTGTCATCCGCTTTGTATTGTAAAAGTGATTTTTCAGTATTCTATATGACAGCTCTAAAATCCACCTCAAATTGTCATCCCCACCAACACTATTAGGCTTATAATATCCACCTTATCTAGCTAGTTATAAGTAAATGTTTATATTCTTATATAATCAGTTTAACGTTAACATAGAGCAGGAAGTTTTTGTGCTTGTAGTCAGATGGATTTGGAACGATCTAAGTTTTTTGTATAATAGTTAGAACTGCAAATAGTTTTCCATTACCTCTTTCAGATAGTAGTAGGATGTGGTTATGCATGGGGGGGAGGTCTGAAAGGGTGGGTTGTCACTTTCTCTCACTACTACTGTTTATCTGACCTTTCTAAAAATGCCCATAAATATTGGTACCTTGGTTTTATATTCCTCTATAACTCAAGCATGTCTTCTCTATTCATCCTTTCTAATTCTATTAATAATTATTGGATTCCCAAAATAACTCTCTAATGGTATCGCTGGAATCATGGAATGTTAAGGATCTACAAAATAATAAGAAAAAGAACCTAGTGTTGCACTTAACCTACAAATCCAAATTCGAGATATCTCTTATTCAAGAAACTCATATGACAAAAGAACAATGGGAGAAGGATGCCAGAAAGAAATGGATTAAACAAATAAAAGCTGCAGGGAACTGCATGGCTTCTAAAGGTGTAGCCATAATTGTTAAAAACTCTTTTAAAGGTTCATTAATAGCAAGTGGGTATAATCCTAATGGAAGGTGGTGCTAACATGCTCTATTCCCTTCTGCAGTAAAGATATCCTAATTCTAAATGTTTACAGTCCTTGCACGCACCAGTCCTCTTTCTTATATGAAATATATACACTTTTAGAAAAATTTCAAAATCATCTATTGATTTTAGTTGGGGACTGGAACATGACTAACAGACCTGAATTGGATAGGACATGCAAGGATAACAAACAACCTGCAGGCCTTACTACCCTCTTAAACAATTTAATAGATGACTTTAATCTATGCGATCCATTTGAATCCTTCAGCGATGACCCTTCAACTAGTAAGTATACATTTTTCTCAGCTTACCGTAAATCATGGTCTAGGTTAGACTTCTTCCTAATCTCAACACTTTTTTTAAATTATGAAAAAAATTACAGCAACAACCCTAGAAATCTGTCTGACCATGCTAAAATCAACCTGAAAATAAGTGCGACTAGATCTAATTCTTGTTGCCAGATCCTATCAAATTGGACCTTCAATTCAAATCTTCTAAATAATAAGAATCTTTGTCAAGAAATTCAGGAATTCCTATCCCACACAACAAAGTCCTTAGACAATTCAGACATTCCTCAAGACATCCAATGGGCTCCAGCTAAGGCTACACTTAGAGGAATTCTAATTCAAAAAGCATCCCTAATCAAAAAACAAGTTTAGTTGCGTATGTCGACATTAGAATCTGAACTAAATAGACTAGAGCTAGAACTGCAAACTAAATATTCCATAGATGTAATAAAACAGATGATCTCCCTGCAAAAACAATTACATGAAATCCATCTAAAACGGTACTCTCTTATGGAACTCAGGCTCCTTCACAGATATGCTAAATGGGCTCAAACCCCTTCTAGATTACTGGCCAGGATAATCAATATCAAACCTCCACCCACTAGGATAAAACAAATTAACAATAATGGTAAGTCTTTCTTCTCTAATAAGGAAATCATTCATGTCTTTGAAGAGTTGTATCAAGAGGTTTATGGACCTCAAGAACTTGCTGGAGATGTCTACACTGATATCTTCTTGGATGACTTAAAATTCCCAGAATTAAATGACACCCAAATATATTCCTTTAAGGCACCATTAACTACTGATGAAATCCTCTTAGTCATAAATAAACTGAAACCAGGAAAAGCCCCAGGTCCTGACGGATATTTAGCGGAATTTTATAAATCCTTTAAGCAGCTATTAGCCTCTCTTTTACTTTAAGTCTATAATTATATAATAAAATTTGGCATTTCTGATTTATACACAAATAATTCCAAAACTATTTTTATACAAAAGCCTAATGCCAATAATTTCAGTCCAAATGACTATCATCCAATTGCTCTAATTAATCTAGATATAAAAGTCCTATCATCAATACTCGCTTATAGAGGCCTTCGATAGGGTCAACCTACACTTTCTTTTTAAGATTATGAAGCGCTTTGCCTTTCCGGCTGAATATATTAATATGGTCAGAACCCTATATAATAAGGCAACTACCACACTAAACATAAATAAAAAGAAATCAAACCTAATTCACGGCACAAGGCAGGGTTGTCTGCTCTCATCTTACTTGTTCAACCTTTATCTAGAAATCCTTCTCCTGAAATTAAGACAAAAAACATTTCAACACTCTGTCTACATCTCTAAAGTTCTAGTGAAATATACTGCCTTTGCAGAAGATTTAAATATTTACTTTGAATTTCCCTCGACTGACCTAGAAAAGATCTTAAGCACTATTGACAAGTTTTCATTAATCTCAAACTATGCCATTAATCCAAACAAATCAATAATTTAGCAAGAAAATCAAACCAAGACTCAGGATTACAATGAGGCAACCAGGCCTTAGGCTGAAAAATTCAAACAGCATATATTCTTCAAACAGAAGGATTTATCCAAGTAACAACAAGTCCAGTCTGTGTAAAATTCACAACTCACAGTTCATTTATTTGAGTGACATAAAAATGGTAAGCGCTTTCTCTAGATAGCTTCCTCAGACCTTCAAGAACAAACACAGCTTTCCTTTCCTTATATACTACCTTCAAATATTTCAAAATGTGTCATTACCAATCAGAACACTTCTTACATGGTCATGTGTCTAATTTAAATATTTATACAAAAATGCAAAAATGAAAGCAAAGCTAAAAATGCAGAGGTAAAATGATAAAAGCACAGCAACAACTTGCTCAATATAAAACGTATAAAAGTTATACAGCACAAATATAACACATATAACATGTACTAATTTATACAGAAATAAAATAATAAATCCACAGCAACAACTTGCTCAAAACGCAATTCAAGAATACAATTCAAGAACACAATTCAAGAATATAGCTCAAAATATGTAAGGGTTATGCAGCACAGTTATAACACATATAACGTGCACTGATTTATAATATAGCCATAATACAACCATAGATGTCAGAAATCAAATAATTTGAGTTTCTGACTTCACTTTTTCATCTTCCTATTCTTTAGGTAAGGTTTAATAGAGGCTCTTTCATTGAGTCCTCTTCCTTTGTCTGCTCTAAAGGCTATTATCCATCGTGCCTCTCTATTTTCACTAAAATTTCTGATGTCACCTTCTCTAATACTTGGTACAATAACCTCTATAACTCTGAATTTACACAGACTGAGCTTGTTGTTACTTGGATAAATCCTTCTGTTTGAAGAATATATGCTGTTTGAATTTTTCAGCCAAAAGCCTGGTTGCCTCGTAATCCTGAGTCTTGGTTTGATTTTCTTGCTGAATTTTATCAACAAGGCATTTACCCCGTGGAGTATAGTCCATTTTGTTGTTTGCTACTAAATCAATAATTTACCCATTAAATCCCCTTGGACACAAAGAATTCTTCATACCAGAAACAAAGATCAAAGTAAATTATTCACTCAAATATTTGGGTATTACTTTCACTCATCCCCAACAGGAAATAATTAAAAATAATCTTCATAAAACGTGGTCCAAAGGCATGGACGATCTTACAAGATGGAAAAACCTAAATCTCCCCCTACTTTCTAAGACAGCAATTATAAAAATGAACATCCTCCCTAAAATTCTTTTCCATTTTTATACCATCAACCAGAATATTCCAAACAGTTTCTTCTCGAAAATGGAAATTACACAAGGGAAATTTATCTGGTACCCTAAGAACACTAGGATCAGCTACCCCAGACTAACCCTCCCCAAAGAAAAAGGAGGTATGAGCCTTCCTGACTTCCAAACATATCATAATATAATAAATTCCAGTCGTATTATATGCATAATTAACTTTGAACCTTCAAATAAAGTTTGGCATCCCCTGTGGATAAAAATCTACAATTCTCACCTAATTGCATCCAAGCTCAACCCAAAAGTCATCCTTTTCCTTAATATTAATCCTACATTAATGAAAAATACTTTATGTTTTCAAAAGCTCATACCATCTCTAAATTTAAAAAAAACTCCTTAATTATGGCTCAACCAATTCACTTAAATCCCAACTTCAAATTAAACAACAATATGTTAAATCTAGACAAATTCCCTCTCATCAAGAACTGTATAGTTTGGGACTTTTTTAAAATCAAAGATCTCCCATTTGAATCTATTATAAGATCTTTAGCGGTCAATAAAAAATATTACATAATTGTTAAACAAATATTATACCTAGTAACTCTGTTTACAGATAAGGTCAAAGTAACACCATTAGATATTCAACTTTATCAACAATTAACAGCTCTGCTCGTGTTAAGGACTAAAATGTTATCAAACACTTACAGTTTAATAAATAAATAAAACACTATGACAAAATCCTTTATTCCAAGTATTGGGAGAGCCAAAACAAGGAAATAACTGTTGATCAAAAGCTTGAGGCGATTGACATAACGCTTTAGAGATGTAGACAGAGCTAAAATAACTCCCTTCAAAAAAGTAATGTATACTCAGTTTATGATAAATAACAATGCTTATCATATGCCTCTATTTCTGAGTAAAATTAATCCTAATATCTCACCTTTCTGCTCCACTTGCCCTAATTCAACAGCTGATACTCTACATATATTCTGGTCCTGCAAAAACATCTACAAACTGTGGTGTTCTCTGAGAGCACAACTTGAGAAAATGGGCTACATGAAATCCACCCTTTCATGGGAAATGGCAATTTTGAATATCTTTCCCAGCTCCCATAACTTTGAGCCCAAACATATTATTGTAACACTGTGCGCTATACTCAAAACCTATAAAGCACTCAACTGGCTAGATAGAACAAAAACATCCTGGAAAGAGTTTAAAACCATTGCTACTAAATATGTTCTTGCAAGCAAATTAAGTCAAAAGAAAATAAAGTATTTCCAGAAATATTGGGGTAACTTTGTAGAAGCTCCTAACTAGGCCCTTATCTATCTACAACTTCTTTTTTTTTTCTTTCTCATTTAATAGTCTCCTGCTAAATACATTATACGAACTGCTTTAACTTTACCAGACGAGGATTGTAAATATCCAACTAATTCCCTAAGGGGTATAAAAAACATGTACAAGCACACCTTCTAACTTTACTAGTATTATTAATACCTAGTAACTCTATATAGGACATCTTTTATAAGTGACAACCGAGTGTATATAGTGTATATAGTTAACTAAATAGGTTTGGACATATGGGTACATCCTTTTTGTGAGATAATTTAGTATGTGTAATTTCAAGCACTGCCTTATATGATTTTATGATAACCGTAATTATTCTTCCAGCAATGTAATACATATATCTTGAAGTTTACTATTGACTGTATTTGACAGCATGTAACTAATGTTAGTTGCAAGCCAATTTTTCTTTCTTTTATCTGTATCTGCATTGTTTATTGGAAATTGTAATAAAAATTATATTACAAAAAAAAAGAAACTTTCAGGCAAATAAAATATTCATATCCACTTTTATTTTGCATCCACCATAATAATAATCATAATATTCATGAAACAACCTACAAAATCAATGTGCATCATCAAATAAATTCCCATGGATGCAGTGCTATTTGAGTTGGCATTTTCACCCGTATTTCACATGGTACATATTCTTTGCATATCATCAATTGTATCGATTGCTTTTGGCCACAAAGCAAACATGTGGGCACGTGTTCTAATTGCCACAATTCTTAGATGTCTAATATGCAACTTGGAGAGTGTAGCTGTTCTTAGTATCCTAGGAGCTCTCAGTGTAGCTCATCGAAGGACATATGCATTCTTTTCAGATGCACCATATTGTATGTTTTCAGACTCTCATTTGCTTAAAAATAAGTAGTTCAGGCCTGCTGTCTTTGTCCTGCTTATATGATAACTTAGAAACAGTATGCCCATAGGATGAGTACCTCGTATAAGGAAATCTGGTGCTGTGAGCTCTGATCTCAGTATTGTACTACTGCAGTACACCTGCCAGGTAATTCTTGTCCTGCCTCTACCAGGTGCATAGATTTTGTCAGAATGACTTGGATATTCCATCTGCAAAGTATTCAGTGGAGCAGTATTTGTCTTTTCAGGTCCAGCAGTCTTTCTCCTTATCATTACATGGATTCCTAAAGCTATTTCCACAACTACTGTCTATGTAGGAACTTCAGGACCTGCCCCACATGATGTATGTCTCCTTTCCTACCTTTGTGTACTTCTTTTCTTATTGACTGCATCTCTACAATCAAAAACTATGTGTAAAATAGCACCTTGGCCTTGCAGCCAAACTCCCTTACTGTGCAAATACAGGTCTAAATCCTAAAATGAGATTCAGAAGGTTGTCATAGAATCTTCACAATATCCTTTATCTCTGTTAAACATGGCAGAGGGATTCAGAAAGAAGGTACAGAGTCTCATGAACAATTAATCCGTGGCCTTGACCTACTGGTCTGTACCATAAGGCATCTCCTTGCTGTGGTTCCAGCCTGTGTGAGCCTGCTCCCCGGGCAACATGAGGTGGCACTGACATCAGGCTCAAACTGCACTGCAGATGGATAGAGATATGTGTTTTACTGAGTACAGCTAAAAAGCAAAGCATTGCAGTTCTGACTACAGCTGCATATCGCAGTGACAGTCCAGACTTGACATCAATACACCATAAGCGCAGACTGCTTTAAGTCTCTGCATACTCCTGCCAGTCCATAGGACTACCTGTCATAAGTCTCCACATGTTACTGCCAATCCATAGGATCACCTGCCTTGTGATAAGTCTCTGCATATTACTGCAAATCCATAGGACTACATGTCATGTGATAAGTCTGCGCATGTTACTGCCAATCCATAGGACTACCTACCATGTGATAAGTTTCTACGTATTACTGGCACTCCATAGGGCTACCTGCCATGTAATAAGTCTCCATCTATTACTGCCAGTCCATAGGACTATGTACCATGTGATAAGTCTCCACATATTACTGCCAATTCATGGGACTACCTGCCAGGTGACCCAACAGTGTTTCTTTTCCTTTTGGCTCATGAGCTGAAATACTGTGGGACATCAAGCATAAAGAATCTGCACTAAATCAAATATTAATTGGATTTAGTAACATCAGTTTTGTGAAATGAAATGCTTAATCCTACTGTATGCTTGGCCATAACTTCACCTTGTACTTAATCATTACTTTTGTTGAGTTGATTATAAGGTTTACATTTAATCAGTAAGCGTTCATGGTGCAGTTTGTCATAAAACTGCCAAGTTGAAAGTTTTAGCATGTGTCTTACCAACAGTCATTAAATGTCTCTGGCTGTATTTTTAAAACTGCATTTTCTCCATGTCATTATTTTGACCTCTGTTAGCTGACCTCTTACTGTCATCCCAATATTTCCAACTTTGCTGCCTCAGCACTAGGATGTAAAGAAGTGGCATTCATAACAGTGCTGTTCTGCGGTACTTGTCCTTTACAGAGACGTCTTTCTACCAGGCATGACATAAAATGGAATGCCATGCTGTGCACAAATTCTTGCCATTGCCTGATTTAAGAAAGCTTCTACACCCCCACAAACACACACACGCTTAAGTCATATTGGGCAATGTCCACAGGCCTGCTTACCTGCTTCCCTCCAGTAAAGACAAAGTTGTATAAATGCTCAGTGTTTACATATTGGCTGTATCTGTTGTCTGTAGACTCATTCTGAAAAATACATAGTTGCTAGCACCATTTTTGGACACCATGCTTTCAAACTACTTTGTGGTACATATAACATTAGTTCATGTAGATGAGATGTACTTTGACAAAACGGGTCTATATCACATTATCGAAATTCCAAAATATCGAACACCATAAGCTCGACCTTGGAATCTCGAAATGTGATATACTCAAATGCTCAGAACAGCAAATTTTTTCCAAGGGAAATAATTTGCTGTTCCGAGAAAACGCACACACAGCACAAGCACACCAAAATACATAATCCACACATACACACTTCACAAAACCCTACACTAAACCGTACATACACTACTAGCTATCCACTTACCTTAACCCAACCCTAACCCTAAGGCCCTTAACTAACGCACACTCACCTTACCCGCTCTCTAACCCTAAGGTCTCTAACTATCGCACACTCACCTTACCCGCTCTCTAACCCTAAGGTTTCTAACTAATGCACACTCATCTTACCCGCTCCCTACCCTAAGGTCCCTAACTATCACACACTGACCTTACCCGCTCCCTAACCCTAAGGTCCCTAACTATCGCACACTCACCTTACCCGCTCCCTATCCCTAAGGTCCCTAACTGTCACACACTCACCTTACCTTGGTCCATTCACACACTTACCTTAACCCGGTCCGTCACCTTCGCACCACAGTCAAGGAAATAGCGAAGCCGCAGAAATGGCCCACTGAATACTTTCTCTAGGCAAATATTCGGTGTTCTGCAGCTTTGTTATTTCAAGTGTTCCATGAATAGGGGTCGATATTAGAACATTCGATGTTTTAACACTTCGATGTTCTAATATAGACCCGACAAAACAGCCCATCACAGATGCTGCAAAGAAGAGATGGTTGGTGGGTTAGAAGTGAATAAAGGCTGAAGTTCCTCAGCCTGCTCTCACCAGTGGTTAATGACAATTTGATGCACAGTAAGCAGTATTAATGAGACCAACTACACCTACATCATGCAGCTATACATCGCAACATACGGAAAGCATACGGAAGGGCAAAGGGTGCATTTTTTCTTCTAGATGGTATACAATAGGAGTAGTGCTCTACTAACAGAAACTGTATATATAATATATACGGTATAAGCTTACAAAATAACTCTAAACAAAAGTGTCTTTTTACTGAGGAAAAAACAGGGTGTCAGTATATAAAAATGCACAGGCAAGTCCCATAAATCATAGTATTGCCTCATTCAGTATACATTTCTGTTTATGAGGTGGGGATGAGGCAGTATAATGGGTCTTTAGGTCCGCCACCCTTCAGAATTTGTCATGTATCTTTGTGAATACAGACGATCACTTCCATCTGTAAGATGAGTAACACAAGTGAGTATAACAAAGAAGGATCGATTTCGCCGACTTACAGATGGATGGTTTCTTTGTAAGAGAGGGGTAAACACAGATCTGAAATCATGTTAGGCCTCCAGTCCGCAGAGCTCTTTGACAAATGTAAGCCCTCATACTGTTGTCTGTCAGGCAAATACCACCCTCAACACAGTGCAACTTAATGCCATATAAAACATTGCCCCAAGACGTAATGCTGTATCAAAGTACAATACAGGATCATGTAAAGTCAACAAAGACAACAGGACAAAAAAATTAAAAGTAACGAGTTTACTGAGAGGCTCTTGAAATGACACACAATCTAGGCAGGTAGTACAAATAATGACATAATTTCTGACTACACTTCTGTACACGAAGAAATATTTTCCCAAACAAATGCTGGAATTCGCTGCCACTAACATAGCTGTGATATATCTCTGTCATCAGTCTCTAATGTCCTTGTTATGTAAATGCAAACTTTTCTTTTTTACCTAGAACTAATTGGTTTGTAAATGTAATCTATTTCTTTTCACACTGTTGGTGTTGGATTTTTTTTATCTATGGCACCATAGCACACTGTTGCAATCTACTGTTGTAGATTCATTCATGATATCATAAGTAAGGTTGTAATGACGGTTGCATGTAAACAGACAAGGCAAAGGATGCTATAACGATGATGTGCCTTTTCTTATGCTATGTGACTCAATAATAAATAAAAGTACTGCATTAAAGGTATGACATATTAGCTGGTGCATATAAAGTTTTGTAGTTTTCATAGCTATTTCATAGACCTCAGGGAACAGTTAATAAAGCTCTTTACAAAGCCTGACCTAGTAATGGAAGGATACAGACATTAAATAAAAGATTTTTATAGTGACAGTATCACAATCCAAGCCAGAAGCATTGCAAAAATCTCAGCTGCTAAGGAAGTAATGCAGAATGTTAAAATCAGGCTTACTACATAATTACTGTTAAAACCCTTACTATACCAGCCTTTAGTGATTCAGTTATAGATTGGCACAGTCAAACATATCTGCTGCTGTGTATTATCACCAGGATGTGCTGTTTGAAAATAACCTAACTTAAGAGTTATACCATGTAAGACAGAAACCCCATTGTATAGAGAATTTCTATACCACTTAACAGATTTGTATAACTACAAGTGGTACTTAGCAGAGATGGCTATATTTCATGTTTGAAATATTCTTGCACATTTATCAGGATAATATACCACTAAATTCATTTAGAAAATTTATTTAGTTGGTGATTCCAGGTATAATGACACATAGATTTATCTTTATGGGCGGCGCAGTGGTGTATCGGTAGCCTTGTTGCCCCACAGCAAGAGGTTCTACAGTTTGATTCTTGGCTGGGGTGCCTTCTGTGTGGAGTCTGCATGCCCTCCCTGCATTTGTCTGGGTTTCCTCCCACATTACAAAAGACATGCATCTGGAGCATTTCTCCCTGGGCCTCCGCTGAAAATTGACTTTGTTCCAATTGGACTTTCCCGGTAAACAAATGTAAAATAAAAATTTACATGGTGTCCCTTGCTGCATACCACTGTATTTTTGAGGTGGGAACAGTTGTAACACCAGTGAGAAAAAAAAAATCCATATTCAGGAGAACTGTTTTTATTTCTGATGTGATGACAGCAAAGCTGACATTTTCTGGACACATCATGTACACATATGAAATATTTATTTGGTAAAGCAAGTTAACTAATGCATAATTCATTCGGTCATTTTAAGCTGTGACTCGGATTTTGTTTTACTCTTTATGTAAGCCATCACTCTAACAGGAGTTTGTTTATTGCAATGCAAGTGACACACCCACCTTGTGATTCACTTCTGTATGCATTTTCTCGTAGTGGTTGTTTATAAACTAATGAAGTACTTTTGCTACATGCTACTTTTTGTTTTGCTAACACAAGTATACCCAGTTTGCTCAGGGAGGATTATCGTACCTAAATTACAAGGCTAGCAGGAAAAATGATCCGTCTGTGATTTAGACCTTACCTTAGAGCAAAAGACAATGACAACGTTAAGTTCTGCACTCATTAGAAACTACCATCCTGAGGTAGATTCTTATTAGTCTATTTTCCTCCTTAAAATTCATAATATTTGCCAGTCCTAGCTTTGGTAGAATGTGTTTGCCCCACACTGATGCTGAAACAGTATATATATATATATATATATATATATATATATATATATATATATATATATCTGTTGAAAAGGGCAAGGGAATTTTGTTTTTACTACAAATGCTGGCCGTGTGTGTGTGTGTGTGTGTGTGTGTGTGTGTGTGTGTGTGTGTGTGAAGAATCCAAGAACTGTTTGAAATGACTTGGTTTGTAAGTCTTGTTATATTACAGACTGTGCGTGTGTGAAAGAATCCAAAAACACTCGTAGAATTTATATTCTGTTTCCTCATAATTAGCTGCAAGAAAACATGTTTTTTTTTAAATTGTTCCTCTAAACTGGGGCTGGTAATTGTTTAATTTTTTATTTATTTATTTTGCTGCACTGGTTGTTCTAGAGGGCAGGAATCCATTTATTTTTGTCTTTTATAAACTGTGACTTCTTCAAAGCTACCTGGATAAGTCCTCTGCCTGAGTTTTATTCTTCCAATCCAAAAAATGCCAGGTCATCCTGAGTAGCAGTTACTAACTGCTTAACAAGAAGTAAGCCCCAGGGTGAATGTAACATTTTAAAGTCTTAAGTGCTGCAATGGACTCCCTATTGAAATGTCAGCACTTGTAATGTGGAGTGTAGACAAGCCAAAAAAAAAAAAAAAAAAAACAGACCAAAAAAACAAATGAGAAGGACAAATTTTGAAAATCCCTTTTCTCTTTTAAACTTCTTTTTGCAAGAGGCAAGCCCCACACCCCCAAACATGTATATACCAACTCAAGACTACCATACCTCGGAGAAAAGGGAATATTCCGAGAAATGGCATCTCCAACTTTGTATATGTAAGTCTGATCTTTCACCCGTTTACTCTCCATATTTCTGAACTCGCTCTAGTGGGTCCCAACATTTCAAGCTTTTACTGCTGCATTGCCTGAAAAAACTTTGGAACTGAGAAATTGTTAAATACTTTTGCCCAAACAGGTGTTTTACTCTGGTCAAAAATTATCATCATGGCAGGAAAAGTTTACTCTGAGGAACTTGTAAATTCCTTGTGCCTAGACCAGAATGCATTGTGTACTACAACCCTTATGGCAATGAAAATAGGCAGTCTTATAGTGGTCTTCGGGGTGAAGTCAAATCTTACCTGTAATGAAACATAACTGCTGAATCCTGAGTAAAATGGAGATTATTCAAGGTCCAGATGAATTCTAATCAGGATTTTCAGGAAAGGTATGCATCTGCTGACCAATACCTGCTTATCCTCTAGGAGAGAAGTGTAGCCACTGACCAGCTCCTGGTTTATTCTGCAACAACAGGTTTCCATCCACGTGAACTGGCTCCCCAACTTACTCGGTATTCCAAACTCCACTGGAACTTTGAAGAAACAAAGCCAGGCCTGGTGGGTGACCTTCAAACTGTATGCAGCTCAAGAGAAGTGGCCTCAAAGTGAGTGAACCAGAATTCAGGTACTTCACCTAACTGAGGATTACTGAGACATATGTGGACTTTGAAAACAGATGACAACTACTACAAAATAGTTGCAGTTTCACTTGAAGCACAGTCCTTTTAGTTTCACAACTAGACATTTAGAATGAGCAGACAGGTAAGGTCACAATAGCTGGCTCAATAAATATTTTAAAACAGTGACTAAAATCTCACTTATATAATCTGCATACAATTTGGAAATCTTAGCTGTAGATAACTTTAAAAGGAAACACCCTAGTAACTTAAGAAAGTTGGCATTCCATTTCAGAGTGACCCTTAAGTCTTCACAGCAGCTACTTGGTTTAGTGGAACATCTACTGCTAAAAGAAATTGCAAACCTTAAGTTTAGAATTGCATACACCAAGGGCTAATGACAGACATTCACCGAAGTATGATGATTTTCCTGCAAACAAGAAAAAAACTTTCAGCATCTAAGTTGGTTTCTTTTAAATCCTTTAGAACGGAGCATATTGCCAAGTACTATGCAGTCAATGACTATACTGTATACCTTCAAAAACTATTTAAGTTAGCCAATAAGTTGTACCTGAAAGCATGCCTAGGGAATACGATCTATGGGATGCAATAATGCTGAACGTGGAACTGGCAGTGAGGAAGCTTCTTTCTGTAACTGTACTGTTGCTACACTTTCCAAATATAGTACTGTGGTAGAGGTAAAGGAGGTGCAGGGATTGTCGGATTCAGGGAGTATAGATTCATTCATTAAATCACAATATGGTTGGAAGGCTAGTAAACAGAAGTAGTATGTGTACATGGAACAAGAGGGAATAGCTTATAACACAGGGAAAGTATAAATGCTCACAGTTAAAGTATTATAGCCCATGGCTCCTACTGCCTAACAACATACTATACCATAGGATAATTGGCCAAGAGTTCCCCAAATTACAGAGATGTGAAAGTTATGGGGTGAAAAGTTTCAATCAAATAACTAACCCAGAAATGCATATCTGGTTGAATCTAGTAATGAGTCTTGTCAAAAGAACCCGGATGTTAAAATAATAAAGGAAGCCACTGAGGAGACTGACCGAAGGTGAGTCTTACCAAAAGACTCCAGTAATTAAAATTTTAAAAGAAATCAGTGTGGAGACTGAGAGGGAAAGTGCAATTTGTCAAATGATAGCAGTTATTAAAATGGTAAGGTGGTTAAGGTGGAAACTGACAAAGAAGAACTTATAGGTAAGCATATACTGAGGGACGTAGGTGTTGAGAGATTGGTGAATATCATACCAAAAATGGAAAAGAGAATATAAACAGAGTCTTAAGCTTCTTCCTGCCACACCAAAGAGGGAAGCCAGTTAGAAACAGAAGCAATACTCTTAGGGTAAATAAAATAAGAAAAATACTGAGAAAAAGAAAGGGATGCTACCTGCATCTCTTGTGGATGAAAATTATTTCTGTGAGTTGCCCTTTTTGGGGGAATGAATTAGATGAAGGGGAAAAGTCTGTGCCTGTATTTATAGGAGAAGAGATAAGAGCCTCAAATTTATCCCAAAATACTAATTAGAAATGTAGGTATAACCTACATACCAGTGGAAGGGTTGGAGCTAGTAGGCAATGCTCCTTCGTTGAACTGGCATCTGTAATAGCCATCATTTAGATGGCAGATGAGCCGCCTCTAATAAAGAATGATCTGAAAAATAAGAACAAGCTTCCACATTTACTTTCTTCATTTAAGCTTTTACCATTGAGATACCAATTATTTTTCATGGGAATTGTATTTGAAACCTGACTGTTTCCACTGATAAAGAGGAATTCCAATCAACATTAAATGACGGCAATTACGGATACCAGCTCAGTGAAGTAGTGTCTCCTACTAGCTGTAACCCTTCCAGGTACATGTAACTTATATCTAAGTTTCCCATGCTCTGGGTTCACCTCTTCTTACCTAGTTGGTGAGATGGCACTTCTTCACCCTCACCTTGTCTGGCAGGGCAGGCCATTACGTTATTATTTTTAAAACAATGATGAGATGCTGATTTGACTGGCCTGGGGATAAGCCATGTCAATTTCAAATATGCTCAGTGGGAAGATAACAGACTAAATGATGTTAAAAAAGAATACCTTGAGCTAAGAAATAACTTGCTCTACAGGGTAGGCAAAGATAAAGAACAATTGCTGAGACATTCATTACTTCCAAGACCGTGTAGAATACTTGTGATGAAGTTGCTACATTGTCACATTTTGGGTAGTGATTTAGGAACGATTAAGGGAAAAAGCTAAGATCTTTAGCTAGACTTTACTCACCTGGTATTATGAAGGACATTGTGATCTTTTGGGCAGCTTACCCAGACAACCAAAAAGCTACCCGTGGTAGTGGTGCTGCGATAGCATTGTCACCTCACAGCAAGACGTTGTCCCGTTCGATTCAAAACTAGAGCATCTTCTGTGTGGAGGCATACGTGAATGGGCTTGCCTTTGTTGAAGGTTGTGCATCAGGGCTGGTAACTCGGCATGTAAAAATCCATTACCAAACATTAGCGGACCGGAGTTCCGCTGTGGCGACCCCTAACCCGGGATAAGCCGAAAGACACAACAACAACCCAGACAGCCAAAAAGCTACACCCAACTTTGGGTTTAAGACCCTTTGACATCCTTAACCACTGCAGATGTGTCATTTCATTTTATAGCAATGAACAGTGTTGACCTGTAAAATCAAATGAGTCACCAGTGTTTGTTAATAATTAATGATTATGCAATGACATTTCCTGAAGCAATACCTGTACCAAGAGTCAATATAAAGCCCATAGCAAAAGAAGTTGTACTGATTTGTTCTAGGGTGAAATTCTGGCAAGAAATCCTTAATCACCAAGGCTGCCCATTCATTTCCAGAGTAATGTATTACATTTGTCAATTATTTAAAGAAAACCAGCTGAGGACATCTGTGTCCCACCCTCAAACAGATGGATGGGTTAAGGAATTCAGTGAAATGTTAAAGTGTATGTTACTGAAAGCTACAGAATGGATAGAAGAAATTGAGATCAACTATTTCAATATCGTCTCTTTGCTGTGAGAAGTACTCCAAGCCTTAATAGGATTCACAGCATATAAACTGCCATACCGCAGGCATCTTCGGTGCTTGTTAGGTATAATAAAAGAAACACAGGAGGAGAGAAACACTTTCTTTAAAAGTGAGATAAAACATTTTTTCATACCTTCAAGATAGGTAAAGAACTATATGTGATTAGAGAACTTATGGAGAGAGCCCAAGAGCATGTTGATTAAGTGCAGAGTAGTGAAATAGGTTTCTTGCAAAGTGGCAAAAATCTTTTGAATTTGTAGAGAAAATAAGTTTGGTGAATTCTAAGGCAAGACAGCCAGGAAAAAGGAAATCTAAACAGCTATACAACATAGGCATTCTGAAATCTTGGACAGAAGACTGAAGTTTCTGTAGTAACTATGCTTCAAGAAGAAGTTAAAGTTCATAGATTCATAGATATTTACTAGACTATTGATCCATGAGAATCCTTCGATTCCCAGACATACATTCCCATGACATTTTTAGCCCTTGTAATTTAAGTATGAACCACCCTGAGATGGGCAGTACATTTACATATTATCCCAACCATTAGGCAGAAGGGTGCAAATCCAAGGGTACATTTTTGGTTTCCCATCCATTCCTCCAGATTACATTTGATTACAGATTCTAAAGAAGGTGAATTCTCTGTGATACAGCAATCCTGCTAACATGGTCTAGTTATGTTGCAGAAGAGATTAAGATCTCCTGAGGGCGGGTTTGTGCCACTGTTGGACTAGTGGATGTGCAATAGATCTGAGAAGATAGGGTCTGCTGAGGTAGCGATCATCACTCAGTAGAATGTATGATACAGAAAAGTGAGCCATGCCAGAGATATACAGGTGATAATTAACATATTTGTTGCACTTATGTTTTTTCTTCAGAAAGTACACATAAAATTAGTTATCTCTTATTTGAAAAATAAAAATAAATGAATATCATATTTATTCCTGCCTCTCACAACACCAGACAAAAACCACATTACCATCCTCTGCCAACTGCTTCATGCAGCTATGGACCTGAGTGCAACTGATTGCTTATGGCAGGATCAAATCTGCAGGTGGGTCTAGGAAGGCTCTTATAACACTGCTTGATAAACATATTCTTTAACTGCACACTAAGCCTTTTGCATCTCAGCTGATATCAATATGGCTCCAGATGAAGTACTCCAATTGTGGTAGGAATCTTCAGAGAGCAGGCTTTACATGCCATAAGTCAAGAGGGACATAAGATGTTCACTGGGCTATTTTAGAACATAACCGAGCAGGTAACAGTTTTTTCTAATAATAACATGCATGCTCTGATCACATATAAGGACTGTATTTAGTGCGAACAATGCAAGCCCCATTGCTGAGATTATTTTAAAGATCATTTTCTAAAATAAAATCTAGCCACATATCAATATAATGGTATAAATATAGCAAAACAGTTTATATAGCATAAAATATCAGTAAAGCACAATAACTGAAAACATCATATTAACAACACAATAAATGCTGTAAGACATAACATTGTCAAAACATAATAATATTATTTGTAGGTTCACAGATCTAATGCCATTGAGTCTTATGACCAGTCGTGGCTTACCATTACCTTCCCTCATTATGCACCTCCCTTCTGCAGGAGAGCCATACCACTGAATCTTGGAATGGATTTGTAAATACCCATTCTGTCCTCTAGGTTATGTTTAAAGGAAGCTGGTGAGTCACACTGCATAACATGCAGAGGAAGTTTATTCTAAAGGCATGGGAGAGGCTAGGTTATAAACCTGTCCTTCCAACATTTTTTATTTATCTGTTGGAGAAGATTTAGGTCCCTGGTTCTAGTACTGGATATTGGATTTACGGAGATATAGGAGGTACAGAGCAATCTGGTCTCTAATGTCAGTGTAAGGGAGACAGAGTTCTTTCCTCAAAAGTCTGTAAGACACTGAATGAAGAGAAAGAGCTTCCAGACTCTCTTGGAAGTTCAAGGAAATAAGACCTCGGATCTTTTTGGTTAGAAACCTTTGGGATCTTTCTAATGCTTTAATATATTTAGTGAGATACATCCTAAGGATGGGTTGTACTCTATAACTGGCCTGATTGATGCTTAATATAAAGGAGTGATTACTTCTTTAGATCTTAATGGTATTCCTTGGCAGTTAGCTGGGCTAAATGAAAGGATTTCCTGACAACCGTTGTCATATCATGGGAGAGAGAGAGAGAGCGCGAGAGAGTGAGAGAGAGAGTGCTTGTCAACCAAGGTCTTTAACTACATTTTCATTTTGTAGTGGTATGTTATTTACACAGTATGCCGATGAGGAAACAAGAGGGGCTTTAAACCATATTTAATAATGGTACACTTTTTTGCATTAATTTAAGTCCATTTATTGTACTGATCTGTTATAAAGGACTGATATTCTAAGCTCTATAGACAACATATGAAACTCAAAACAAACTTTGGGCAGCATCCATTCAACTTGTGATTAAATAAATTCTATGAGCACTGCTACCATTATTTAGTTAAATAAATTAAGCCAGTAATTAGCCATATTCAGTCATGTTTTATGGTGCTGTGTATGCTTAAATATACTGCGACCCCGTAAGAGATAAACCAAACAATGTGGCATATTTGTGTACAAAAGAAAGGTGACCTTTGACATCTAAGGTGCTAACAGTCTTCCAGTGCAAAACAATGTATAGTCTCATCATTGTATGTAACTGCAGTTTTCTACACGTTTATAGATTCATAGCGTTTACAAGCCAGTTAATCCATGGACCATAATCACCTTGCCAATACTTCCTTCCTCCATGTAGACAAAAATAGTTAGACCCAAGACAAATTTATGGGTTTCCATACAGTCATCAAGGATTGTCTTAAAGGAAACAGCAGTATCACTCTGTTTTATATGGAATTCTGTCCTTCCAGCCTGTCTTATTTATTTGTTGATGGAGATTCATGTCTGTAGTTTCAGTGTTTATGGAGCAATTTGTTGTGTGGATATATAGGAGATGAGGGATGGTTGTGTCCTTAGCACAGCATGCTAGACAGAAATCACCATATGAGTGTCTATAAGAGACAGAGTATAGGGATAGAGCTTTAGCCTGTTTTGTTAGCTGAGGGCCTTTCGTCTAGTGATCTGTTTAGGTAAGAACTTGTGGGGTCTTTCTAGCTGAGTGATGTCTTTGGATACATACATGCCAAAAATGGTATTATATTCTATAACTGGTATGTTCTAAACAGAGTATAGTGGAATGATAGCTTCTTTAGAACAGAAAGCAATATCTTTTAGTTATTGACTGGGCTATATAGAAGGATTTCCTGATATCTGTTGCTACTTGATATCCAAAGAATAGGCCATTGTCTATGAAGGTGCCAAGACCTCTGGTGGCTATATCAATCTGTTGTGAAGCTCTGTTTATTCTGTGAACTGCTGCTGAGATTTGTTTTCAAAGGGTGTCAGTGATGCAACTTTTTGCATTTAATTTGAGCCCATTTCTAACATACCATTGATTTGCATGGTTTACCCCTTGCTATAGTAATGTGGTATCAGATGCTGATGCAAATGATAACATCCAGCTAGCTGTCATCAGCAGATTAAATATACATATGTCAGTGTTACTGGTTTAGAGTTCTGAGAAGCAGATGTTAAAAAGAAAGAATTCCAGTTCTGAGCCCCGAGAAATGCCACTAGTTATCTTTATGCTTTCTAAAGTGAAAGCCTGCTACTTTAACAATGTGGGTTCTATCTTTCCACCAGTTTGCTATTTGTTTTGTATTGTAAATGTCTATATTTTGCCATTTAATGTTATTTACAGTTCGAAGTGCATGACTGCTATGTACACCTTCACTGACTCTCTTGAAGACGTTTTCTAAATTAACTATCTCCCTTTGACAAAACCTAATTGTTGTGGGTCTAGAGAAATAAGATTTTTTTTATATAATGGAACTTTTGAAATTAGATAAAATACATTATTTTGCTTGGCAAATTGTGTTTGCTAGACTGAGGTTCTGTAGTCTTTGGATTATGAGGTGGGACCCCTTTATGGGATAGTATGACAGTAACCATTTCCCTACCTCAAGAACATATATACCCAACAGGTGTGGTTATGCTGAACAGTTTTAGGAAGGTTTCGGAGAGACTGTGTTTGGCACAGATGATTAAGCAACGGGAGTACGGATGTGGTAGTTTTAGCTTTATAGAATGCAGTTGTTAGGGTGTATTTGATAACAATCTTGAGCAGAAAAAGAGACTTAGGGATTTGTCAAACTTCACTGACTGCTTCTGGTGTGAAGTTGACCCTAAATTTATCTGTAAGCATATAGGCAATATCTTTAGGGTCAAAGTGGGTAATGCCATTATAAATGGATTTAGAAGTTTGCATCATTTCTTAATTATCTGATGTAGTTAAACAAAGATTTAGGATTGTCCTTTGCTTTGGATTATACCACTTGACTTCTTAGTGCAAGAATTCTGGACAAAACCAAAAATAATGGGGGGGGGGGCAAAGGTCCAAATCAGGAATAGATTTTAAATATTGTTCTTATAAACATAGAACATTGCTAGAATAATATATTTTGCATTAACAAGCATTTTGCTGAATGATAAACTCAAATGTTCATCATTATTTAGTTATTTCAATCCTCAGTGATTTGCCAGAAAACTACAAATATTATGAGGAACATACCAAAAAATATGAGGCAAAAATCCGGCTATTCTGTGAAATTCTAGACAGCTGAAAGGTGTGCTTCAGATTCTAACATTGTTTTCTGATTTGGTCTTCCTTTTGATGACTTTCAGATGTATTTTGAATCATTACTAGCCTTTAAATAAGCTTTTTTCTTGTAATGTAGAACTTATTAATGCTGACATTTCAGCAAGGTGATTTAATTTTTTATTTAGCTATTCCTTTGGTTCTGACTAGGACCTCTTGGTTTATATTATTTGTTAGATGACAGGAAAATGTATTTGTATGAGTGACACTGAGGCAAATGGAGCTAGAAACCTTGCAGCTGAATTTTGAGAGCTTATCAAATAGTTGTAATAGGTCTGCCTTTTTTGAAGTCCTTGAATTCAAATATATTTTTGTGATGGGTTTAGATGTTCTAAAGGAGCAGAAATTCATTTGTGATTGTATTTGACTAGAGATGAGGATTCTATAGGAGTGGTTTAAGAAGGTGTGATATTACCAAGGATTAGGTCAAAAAGATTTTAACCCTTAGTAGGTCAGTTAACCTATTTGTGTAAGGTAGTCAGCATTTACTATGTCTAGTAAGCTTTGGTCTAATAAAAGTACTCCAGCTAATTGATATTTTATATGGGTAGATCAATCTTCGGTGGTTCTGTGGGACATGGAATGTTAACTGTAGCAGGCTATGAATTAAAAACGTGTCTTGTTTATTGGGATTTGTACACTAAACCATCATATAAAAAAAAATCAGACAAATAATCCTTCCCAGAACCTCCATTACAGCTGTCAGAAGTAATATCATGTTTGTCCAATAATACTTGGTTGGTGGTGAACATTAAGCAGTTCATATCCTGTGTCAGTATATCAAGTGCCATGAGGCTGGATATAGAAGGACTAGTTAGACGGGGACTCCATGTTTGTCAGGTGGGTCACATTAGCAAGGGCATGAATGTTATGTATAAAAGCCCCATAAAGTCTAGCAGCATGAATAAATTGTGGTCTTCCTCTGCTTGCAGCATATCCTTCTACAGCAGACAACAAGGAAGAAGGATTGGTAATCATAATCTCTATAAATAGAAAAAAGAGGATTGCATGTAGAATGCAAAAATATTTCTATAAGCCTCCAGCCACAGGGAAAAATTCAGTTTAATTTTCTGAAAAGATGCAAAAGTCTTTAACTTAATTATAGGATCACAGCAAATACAAGCCTACTGCGTCTTGTGTCCATTTATGGCTTAGCAGTACCCACCCTCAGACTGAATCTCTTCTCTCAAGGAGGGCCAGACCAGTAAAGCCAACAGGGGAATATGAAAATACCTGAACAATTGTCCAGTTTCCATTTGAAGGAACATAGTGGATCACATTGTTTAATTTGCAGAAATGGGGGAGATGCACTGTAATGGACCTGGCCTACCACCTTGTTTTATTTATCTGCCAGTAAAGATATAAATTTCCCGTTCTGATATTTGTGGGTCAGCTTAATTTGTGAAGATAAAAAAGATCCTGGAGTAAGGGGTCTCCAATAGCTAAAAAGACAAGGCATAAATCTCCTAAGGAATCTATAAGACACTGAATAAAAGACATTTTTTACAATTGTTTCTGGTAGGCTAGGGTTTTAAGTCTGCGAACTTCTTAGTTAGGAACCTCTGGGGTTATTCTAGTTGTTTGATATGTTCAGTGATGTATACTCACTTAAGGCTTAAACTGTTCAGCAAGGCTTTTTAGGTGAGAATTAAAAAGAGAATTGCCAGCTTTCTATAAATTAAACTAACCTTTTCTGACAAAAAAGTAAAAATCTAGTGCTGGTCCATTGCAAAAAAAAAAATCTATCAAAGATGTGACTAGACTACATGAGATAAAAAGCTTTTATCTGAACTTAGAGAGTATATGGTCTTGTTATAAAAGGGAGCATATGGTGCAAAAGCTCAACCATTTTTAAAGCTTTGCTGTGCTATTAAATTGCGTCTCTTCAATTGTTTTCACTTTTTTCTGGCTAAACTTGTGCCATTTGTGGATTACTTATCTTATGAGACTAGATTTAGGTGTCTGTCAGACACTAAGGAATTTATCACATCCAGAGGTAGCCTATATAAAACTACAGACACAGAGCAGATGGGAATACATGTGTTGTAGGACAGTCAAACAAACATTTCTTAGCTACAGAAAAAAAAAAACAGAAAAACAGTGAGATATGTTTATGAACAAAGTCTGAACTAATGCATCAAACAAGCGACATTTGTCTTAAATGAATCCAATTTAAGGTCACGTGCTGCAGTGTATCAGTCTATCAGAGATGGTGTCTTTGACAGTTATATGTGAAATGAAATGGTATATTGCAATGTCACTGTTCTGCTGATTCTAGTTGTGTACTACATATGTTTGGTAAGCTATCTTTGTGTACTTTGACAACAACTAACCATCTGCATACATAAAGAATGATTATATGTTCGTTTGATTTTGTTTTTGTAAAATTTTATCTGGCATTTATGTTTACTCAATTTCAGGTCACCTACATATAGACTGTAGAACACCTCAGATGAAAACATTAGGTCTGAAAGATACAATCTAAACAAGTAATGGCCTAGGACAGAACCCTGTGGGACACCTGACTGTAACCAAGAATTTCACCTGTCCAGTTGCTGTATGATACTTGCCATTTCCTATTTGTAAGCCATGCAGCTATCCATCTTATAAAGAGCACATCAATACCTAGATGTTCTAATTTATTGATCAGTGTTTTTGTGTATGACCCTGTCAAATGCTGAAGTTAAATTTGAATAAATTATATCACAACAACATTTTTCACTCATAGCTGTTATTATATTGTTATAGAACATCATGTTACAGGTGGTAATAGATCTATTTCAACATATGCATACTGATATATGGTTTCAAGTCCCAACCTATCCAATTCTGACAACTTATCCAATATTACCTTCTCCATTATTTTTCCACAACATGAAAGTAGACTTAAGGGTCTTCATGACTCTGGGTTTGTCCTACTCCCCTTTCCCTTAAAGACTGGTTTAATAAGTGCATATCTTCAATCTTGAGGAATCTCCCCATATAAATATGGGGATACCTAGTGAATAATAGATATAATGGTATCTTAGGTTCTTGCTGTGTTCTCAGGTCATTGTTACTTATTCCGTTTCCTCCCTGTGCTTTGTTTGGATCCAGTTTGCATAGTTCTTTTCCAATATAATCTAATTTGATTCCAGTGTCTGGGGTTAACTGGATGTCAAAACAGTCACAGAAACCAGCACTAAGGTAAACCGTTGGAATACAAAGTAGCACACAAAAGATAAATTCCAGATACGGACACGTTGAGTAAAATGCAGCAGCAGCACAATTTATTTCTCACAAAAACACAAAGCATTCAGGAAGAAGGGATTTTTTTCCTGAAAGCCTTGTGTTTTTCTGAGAAATAAATTGTGCTGCTCAACGTGTCCATATCTGGAATTTATCTTTTGCTATCTGGATGTCACTAGGATAACTTATCCCCCATTTTGTGAAGCCAAACTGTTTTACATAATATTTTGCAAATGTATCTATAATCTGTTGTGTCTGAGAATAAATTTTAGAGTCTGCATACAGTTTATAAATTTGTATGCCTTTATTCCTTCCACATCTTATGTATCTATAAAAAGGTTTCCTATTATGCTCAATATCTTCATATAAATTCTCTTCAAATTTTTCATGATCTTGTCTCAAACTATGCTTAATCTGTTTGTCCAGCTTATTTCAGTTTTCAAAGTTGTAGTTCAGCCTCTCTTCCATTTCTTATATTTTTTGTCTCTCACCTTAATCAGATATCTTGTTCTTATGGAAATATATCCCCCTGACGTTGTATGCCTAGCTCCTGATGTTAAACATTTTTTTTTATTTTTGCACTCAAACAATTTCTCTTTCAAAACTTTCTATATTCCATCTACACATTTTCCACTGAACACTTCACTCCAGTTAGCTCTACATAGTGACTGTTTTGCTTTCATATAATCTGTTATTAACCTTCTGTGCATTGGTTTAGATTTCAGTTTGGCAGAATTATCTAGCAACAAATTAATCATTATAACCCCATGATCACTGCATATCAGTGGTGGTAAAACTTGACTTGAAGTAACAGTAATTTCTTTAGGAACACAAATAATGTCTAGTGTGTTCCATCCCCTGGTAGTTTTTTTTACAATATGAAGCAACTGTTGTTCTTGAATATATGTTGTGAAGAGTTTCCTTACTAATGTTGTTGAATCAATATAATTTCAGTTTGCTTCTGGCAAATTTAAGTCCCCAGCTAATATTATCCTTCCCTCCTGTGTTTCATGTAAGAAATGTATGAATTCCTCTAGGTCATCTGCACTTGACTTTGGTGGTCTGTACATTCCAACAATTGTTATATGTTCCAGGGTTGTCTTTATTGTCACAGTTACACAGTCTATAGTATTGGTGTTATCACTGAACATGTAACAATCACAGGTCTTATAACTATCTTTAATCCCTATCATAACACCTCCACCTGATTTTTTGTTAGAATGGCTGTTACAGTAAAACCATTTATACCCTGACAGAACTGTTTTCCAGTCATTGTTCTTTAACCATGTTTCACAAACAATAACATCAGTCTTGTGGGAACGTAGCAAATTTTTCCAATAAAAAAAAAAATATTATTAATGCTCCTAGCATTAACAACCATCAGAGATGCATTAAATGTTGCTGTCTGTGAACTGTTAAATTTTCGACCTGGCAAAAATCCTGCCTAGTGTTTGTCAAATACTGCAAAATATCTGATGCAAAAATTCTCTTCCATGATCTTGACAAATGCATACCATCCTGTCTGAATATGTGTACCCAAAGCTAGGCTTGGATGCTCTACACATTTCCATTTTTAAAACAGAACATTTTTTTCATGTAGGTATTTACCCAAAAATCTTTTCATTCACGGTGACATGATTGCTCTTTCTATAGGTGATTTGTGAAAAATACATCCTAATACCAGTACGAGCTATACTAAGAGGGCTGTCAGTACCCTACTAACAGTCAGAGAATCCTTGTGGATGAGATCATTTGTACTGACATGAATAAAAACAGATCCGTATTTCCTTACATTAAGACATTCCAAGGCTTGTCTCACTTTTTCTATTTTTGCTCCTGGCAAGCATAACACTATTCGATGTTCATTATCTTCTCTGCAAATATAAGTGTCAGTTCCTTTAATAACTGAATCTCCAATTACAAGAATATCTTTGCTCACCAACTCTGAAGAATCCTCAACTTCTAATACAGTAATGTCTGCTTTATCACTTGTTACAAAGGTAAGACATTCATCACCATTCGTCTTATTAATCCCACTGTTTTCATTGTGTATTCAATTTTCATCCACCTGGCATTGTAAATCCACAGCTCGAGGTATGTAATCAAAATCTGGCTCTCTCTTCTTTTTTCTTACAGTAATGTTCTTCAGCCCTTCCACATTCCACATTCAATTTTGATTTCTTCCTTTTCACCTGCCCCTTGCCTTGTTTTTCTACCTTCTCTTTTGGAAAAATGATGCCTTTTTCAGTAGACTGAAGGTTTTCTGATAGAAAAATATCATTTCCTGTAACCTGTGTGTTACATAACAAAGCAGTGTCCTTTTTACTATGTATTCTCTTTCCTTTACAGTCATTAATCAGTTTATTTTTCTTCTTTGGTTGTGAACTTCTTCCTTTCTTTCTTTTTTTGTTTCCTTCTAAACAAACTGGATCCTCAGATTGCTGATTACTTGCATCCAGTATTCCAAAGTTGTGAGGGCATCGTCTTGTTTCATAGGGATTGAATTATCCTTGCAGAAACTAGATGCATCATTTCCTAAATGTGTTCTATTTCTTCTATGCCTAACATTATGTAGTTCATCAGTCATGTCATTAATATATGATACAACAGTTCGCCAAGCCATGCCAATTGCACAAGTGCAATCATCATCAAGTCTAGATTTACTTCTAACAATGTAAGCAAATCATCCACCTTTGACACGAGGAACACAGATCACCAGTGTTATCAGATGTTACCTTTAGATATGCATAGCATTTATTACAATAAATGTACAAGATATTTGTGCATTAGCAAATCATTAATTGTGTACTCATTTAAGGAATCCATATTCAGCATCAAATAAAAAAAAATATTGTAAAAGAAAAGAATAATCAAAATCAGTAACCACAGAATTCAAAGAGAACTTAAATCAATTTCTGTGACATAAAATCACATCAGCAATATACAACTAAATAATAAATTAAGTACAGTAACGTTGTTCTGACCATACAAGTTCTGCAAGCCAGACAAAAGTTGTAATTCCTTTATGTCACGTGCGATGCAGTCACACTTCTTTTTAACAGTAAAGATCAATAAATCACAGACCAAGGTAGGATTGTTTAGACATGCTCTGGATTTTCAAAAAAATATCAATCAAAGTAAATCTTGTTAAAAAGCTACCCCTTCCTACCTACAAACAGTTAAAAGCAGTGATAACAAATAAAATATAAATCCAAATAAAAATGTCTCTTACCAGTCAGCTCCACAGTAAATCACAAACCAAGGTAGGATTGTTTAGATATCCTCAGGATTTTCCTCCTGTGTGAATTTATAGCGGTCTAGGTCTCTTGGGGTGGCTAGAGCTTGCCTATCTAAAGCCTATCCCTTTCTAACAACCAGCAGTGAAATTAAAGGTAAAACAACAAAATATGAATTAAAATAAATCTTGTTAACAAGCTATCCCTACCTAACTACAAACAGTGAAAAACAGTGATAACAAATAAAATATAAATTCAAATAAAATTTCTCTTACCAGTTAACTCCACAGTAAATCACAAACCAAGGTAGGATTGTTTAAATATCCTCTGGATTTTGGGTCTCAGCAGCTCCTTAGGATAATCAGAACTCAAATTGTTGATGGACATAGAAGGTGAGGGGTCAGTATCTTAAAGATGTATTGAACTGCAGTTATGGTTTTAAGTTTTTTGTAAGACTTTATTGTTTTTACGATTTTGAAGAAGTGATTAAAAGTTAAACTTGTATCCAGCTCGTTTTCTGAGCCGTGGTTTGGTATTTTTCTGGTTGGTCGCTTTGTGGTATGTTCAATAGTTCGGTGTTGGCTTCACTATGAAATGTGAAAACAGTTAATCACCTCTAACTGATTTATCTGATATGAATTTATGGAAGGTCATTCTACCTTTACTACTTTGCTGATTTCTGTGATCCAGTATTCAAAACACGTGATATGGAGCTGGAAGGTCATTGCTGTATACCTTGACCTGGCAAAGGCCTTTAATATACTGGATCACAAGGTTATTATTGAAAGTATGAAAGTGCATAACATAAATAAATGACTTTATAATATAGTGGGTTGAAAGGTGATAATTCAACAGAGCATGAAGGATCACTGTACATGGTGTACAGTAAATCAGAATAAAAGCAGGTGTAACCCAAGATTCCGTTTTAGCACCAGGTCTTTTTAATTTACTTTTCGCCAGTGTCACATTGGACTCAGTATATTGCAGATGATATCAAAACTGGAATTGTAACAACTAGATATTCTAATATTGGGTATCTTGAAAGCCTGGCTGTCCTTCACTGCACTTGTCTTCAGTACAGGAAAATATAAGGTGATGAGAGTGGGTAGTGTCCATTTTGAAAGAGAAGTACATCTAAACAGCACAGCACTTGAAAAAGATAACATTATCAAAGGTCTTGGTATCTGGATTAACAACAAGCTACACTAAAAAGATAACCTCACCAGAACAATAAATAGGATGTGCTGGAGGGATAGATTCCTGTCCCAGAGACTTCCCATGCTTTGGAACAAGATTCCAATCTACATTAGGCAGAGCTCCTTGCTAACACTCTTCAAGAGAAACCTTGACAAGTGGATGGGAAACAAAAAGTTTACCCTGGGGATCACTTCAGTGGCTCTGCTGGACAGAGGCACAGGGAACTAATCTAAGGGGGCAGCGAAAGCCAACACATTCTGTATAGGCTTATAAATGCCTTCGGGCAGATAGCCTAGTACCTACCTATGAACCTATGAAAACAGTCAGAGCCGGGCTAAGGACCTTAAACAAGTAGAACTATTGATGAGAAAATTTCACCCAGAGATTACAGGAAACTAACTGGGATATTCATTAGGCTAATTTATCTGGTACTAGAGCATGAATCTAGATTCTGTGGCTGTGCTAAAATTGATCTCCAATTATTATAGCATGTACAGCAAAGATTTATAAAGATAATACCAGTCTGCAAACACTAGAACTGCAGTACATGGTCAGCATACCTCAGTCTATACAGTATTTCTTACTGACACTTCAGATGGGAATTATGCTCAGCCTTCAAGGCATTACACAGTGAAACAGTGATAGAAATGATCGCCCTACAGCTGAAAGCTAATTCAAAACTTAACAGCTATACCACACTTTACTATATTATTCCTACATTCAGAATTTCTAGAATTAAGAAATTTGTAACAATAATTATTACTGATCTATGGTACTAACTTCCAATTAATATTAGATACGCAGATTTGATATATCCATTCAAAAATTTACTTTACAATTGGATAGAAGTGCAGTGCTTTCAAACATTTTGCAGTGTGTGTTCCATGTAAACCCTTAACGTATATAAACACAGATCCCCAGCTTCTGTGAATCTATGAATTCACATGACTGTCAACCTCTAAGTATTAAAAGTCATAGCACTGATCTTTAAAAGTCATAGCAGATCAGAAAGAGGAGCATTTCCTATTTTATACAAGAGGAAGTCTTTACATATTAAATCCTATATAATTAATGAAAGGGAATCTGTGTACAGGATTCGCTTATGTATTTAATAAAGTATGTAACCATAAGCAAGTCTGACTTTATGAGGAAAACTGTAAATCTAGGAGGAGTATAGCTAAATCTGAGGGCCGAAGTCATAGTGCTATGAGTAAATCCTAGCAGTTGAGAGATATGGACTGGAATAATATGGCTGGAATGAGGACTACCGCTTAGAAGCCTAGCTGCAGAATTCTGAACTGGCTGTAACTAGTTCAGATTAGCATCTGAAAACTCAAGTAGAAGGCAGTATGTTAGTCCAGATCTGAAATAATCAGTGTGTGAGCCACCTCTGCCAGATGGGAAGATGTAAGAAGGTTCTCAGTCCTTCAGATGGATATAAGATATCTAGACAGCAGCTGAGACCTGGTCCTTTTGTGTCAGTCTGACTTTAAACAAAGCCAGACTATGGAAAGAAGATACAAATTTAGTGTGTTCCCCACACTAAGTTATTAGTTACAAATTATTAGTAGTGAAACCTAAGGAATGTATGATGGGTGAATGGTGGTATAAGAAAAGCATGTACTGAAGCACTTATATTGTTAAACAATGGTAAAAACTAGAATATGTCTCAAAGCATAGACATAGACTCAGTGAGGAGCAGTGGCATTAAAAAATGCCAGCTTAAAAGTCCATATTAAAAATGTAATTAAACTTGAAGAATTTAAAAACAAATTGGCGACATACCTAGGGAAGAACATAAATGCCAGTATCAAGATAATGATTAGAATATTCTTCCATCCATTATACTTAGACCCAAATTCATTTTTCCTTAATCTGTTATTAGTTACAGTGTTTTTCCCAGTTTTCTATTTCTGTTTTTAATCACCTGTTTATTTGTATTTTTGTCTGATTTGTTTACATATTGGAGTACTCATAATTAATAGATAACATGTCATCTAAAAATTATGAATACACACTGATTATGTTGTGTAATATAATATACAAATGTATGCATTTTTGTATGCGTTACATTTTGTTCACTGTTAAGCATCCTAAACAGATCTTGTTTTTTATGCCTTTTGTCAAGGACAAAGGGCCCTTATGCTCACTCTCGTACCTGGATAACAGGTAATACAGTAAGTAAATGAATAAATTAAAATAAAGTAAAATAAACAATATAAGGCTTGGCTATATGGCAATTTTAGAGTCGGTAGGGTGCTGTGCACTAGTTATGCTGAGGGCTTTATTCGTTTAACTGTGTATAAAAATGATTTTCTTTTTTTGTACATGATACTATTTGCATTAAATTAAGGAGTGCTGTTGACTTCAACTTTTCTGAGAAACCTATTACAGTGATGTAGGCCCTGGTATTCATAAACGTAGTACAAAGTGAAGTAGAAGCACTTTGTGTATTATGCTTAGTGTATCACCATATAGGAAAGGGGTTCCACACTGCCGTTGTACAAGAGATTGCTATTTCTTTATGAATTGTGCACAAAAGCACATAGCACATAGTGGCAGATTTATTGCTCTGGTGCCTAAGTCATTCATTACCTCATCTGTGGCTCAACAGCTGCTCTGTGTGCTGGGCTGCACGACATCATAATCCAGTAAAGCAGGGGAACAGATGTGTACTAAGGTATGCTTTAATTACCTTCATATATAATTTTCCTTTACTGCACTCTGCTCAGCCATCATACCTATGAACAGGTTTCCCCCTGCTGCCGTGGGCTTAGCCATCTTACCTTTGAATACGTTTCCCCTACTGCACTGTGCTGTGCCACCACACCCATGAGTGATTCATAAAAATGTTTCATTCATTAGGCAAGATGAGGGAGCAGGGGACATTGCCATAATACAGTAATTATGGGATCTGGTGCTGCAGGAAGTCCCCCACCGGGTGATCAACAGCGTGACTGTGGGGGTGGAGGCTAAGGTGTGGCTGTGGTACAAGGGTTGCCTGCACCACAAGGAACTGTGTTGTTTGTAGCTTTTTCCTGTCATGGAAAGGAGGCTTTGATTTTTATGACAGCTCAACTTTGTAGGATTGCTTTGCTGGCAGGTGTATCACCACTGGATGCATGGTGGGAGTCCCATAGATCATCTGTTGGGACCAGCCAACATAGTAGTAATGTGTTGTTGAATCTCATATGATCTGGCATGTGGATAATTGCATATGTACTCTGTAAATGGAGTACTATGGTTACATAATGGAGTCAGACTGCATACACTGTTTTACCCCATTGTGTGCCTCCTCTATGTATCCTGAAGGGCTATGGCACATCACTCTGTAGTGCACCTGCCCTGCACTGTGGTGCTTTCTGATTGTGAATAGCACCCTAAGCTCTTGAATGAAGCTGATAGCACCTACAGTAGGTGCAGTGATATGCAGCTGATTGCACAATGCATGTTAAAGGCTGCCTATGAAGAGTGATTATTATGGGTTTTTGTGGCATGTTTTCAAAAGTACAACAATCGATATGCTGAGTGCTGGCACTTTGAAAATTAAACTAAAATTCAAAACTTTAAAACTGCTGTATTTTGGAGAAGGGAGAGTACTCTCAGACGCCACAAGTTTGGAGTTACTACCCACTCCCCATGATCGCAACAAGGACTGCAGTTACCTGCCTCACATATTCACTGGGCACGCAGTTTTATGCAGTTATAGTCTGTTAGAAATGAATCTGTCAGATTATGTATTGCAGTAGCACTAATGTGTAAATTAGGGTCACTTCTGAAGTGAGCACTCTGAGAAGTGTTCATACTTTAGTGCGTAAGAGAAACAATTGGTAAAAGCACAGTCAGCAAATGCATAGAATAGCAGTAAGGATTCTTCATTATCATAGTTTTCTCTGACAGGTGCACAAATATGCCCTGGTAAAAAACTGTAATGTCTGACACAAGATAAGTGTATTCCTAGAACTTCCTATCAGCAAGCTTAGTATTCTGTGCTAAGCAAATCTCACTGAAATGGATGGCAGAAGAGATGGTCATGTTTTGTAGAATTTAGAAAATACTGAGGAAATTATAGATGCATTCTTTTCAAGCATTTCTCATAAGACAAGTCATCATTCATAAAAAATATTGCAAACATGATGTCAGCTTTTTATCTAGACTTAGTTTTCCTGCTGTTAAAACAGAGGAAAGAAAAAAAATACCTGTGGGGGGAAAAAAGTGAAATTAGCTAGTAGTATTAAATCATATATAAATCAATGGATAAAGAATGCATGAAACTTTTTTTTTAGTTTAAATTTTTTTTTTGTTTTGCACTTGATAAGTTGCAATCCTCAGCCACCTCCTGATGAACAACCCATTTGTTCCCCATCTCTGGGGTAATGAGTGGCTAAAAGAGGTCAGAAATTAAGCAGTCATAAGGGATAATTCACTGTTTTTTTCTCTTTTCTTTCATCTTATTCCCCGCATCCAGTTGTCAAAGTGCCAAAGCTTTGATTCCATGAATAATTTGTAATTTATTCTTGAGTGGTGACCATGTTTAATGTATGGGGCATGCAAAGGTGTGTTAGTAGGTACCAGCCATTGTCCCAGAATTGGAGACTCCTGCACTTTGTGTTTTCATGCGTCTTTTGTTCTTTTATTTTAGTGAAGTAGGATTTAGGGTAATTACTAGGCTACACAGAAGGTGAACAAGGGGAGATGGCTACTCTGTGGTTAGTTTTGGCAGTCTTTGGAATAATTGGTGTCCTGTTTCATAATTGTTACCATGCGGGCCATCTAAGAGGGATAGTGTGGCTTTGTAGCATCTTCTGTTATTCTAATGGGATAAGCTGTGAAGAGGGTATGCATGAGGTAGGACACAAGGCGCAGAAGAGTTAACTGTAATAGAGGACTGCAGCTTTTGAGTGAACAGAAGTCAGTAAGAAATAGAAAAGCAATTCATATGGGGAGATGGCAACATTATATGTTGAAACCCACTGGCCATTTTTTGATGTATTTAAAGAGTCTTCATTTATCTGTTAGGGTCACATATCACACTTGAGTGATTAAGCTTGTTTAATCAAAAAGTGATCAATTACATTTTAATCTAACTTGACACAAGGCTTTGTAACCATGGAGTTCATTAGCTGATGAGATAGCAGGGGTAAAGCTTCTGGCATGGGGGTTGGGGAGCTTTCCCCTTTGTAAGAATTTTAGATGAGTTCCTTTTTGATTAAACAGGCTTGATTATTTGAATTATGCTGGACAGTCAAGCCATATTCATGAAGCATATCCCTTCACAGTAGCTACCGCTGCACTTTATACAATGAACAACTTTCTGATAGATTTCTGACAACACTGGCAATTATAGTTGCGTCTACATTCAGCCACCTTTTTCTTATTATGTAAGTTATATTGGTGTGAAAAATGTTCAAAATATAGATGTAAAGAAAGGTACAGTTAAAAGCCTTTCTCTCTCTCTCTGTCTATATGAGGATATCTGTTTTGTGCTTCTGTAAATGTTATTGACCTCTAGTCATCTATTTTTGTTTTCCTGTAAGGTCACTGCTCCCATGCCATTTTGATAGAAACAACTAGGTTTCTCATGGATGAATGATAAATGAATACTCAGAGTAGTAGAAAATAACATGAGAGATGAACAGTTTGGATTCAGATAAGGATGCAGCACGACTGACCTGATGTTGTGAATCAGATAGTTGAGAAGAAGCTAGAGATGAGGGAAAATTTCAGCTGAGCATTCCTAGACTTGGAGAAAGCGTATGACAAGAATCCAAAAATAGCTGATTTGGGCAGTTCTGTGGTGGTTGGAAGTCTTAGAAGCACTGGCAGAATTAGTGTAGGCTATTTACAAGGACCCAATGACTCAAGTGTGAACAGTGTTTGGTCTCACTAAGGCATTACCAGTGGCAGTGGGTATGCATCAGAGCTCATGTCTGAGCCCACTGCTGTCCATACTGGTGATGGACTACATTAGCAAGCAGGTCGGGGGGGGGGGGGCAGATCAACAAAGTTGCTGTATGCAGATGATGTGGCATTGCAAGAAAACTGTGAGCTAGAACTTCAGCAAAGTACAGGGGAACAGAATGCAAAGCTTAAGGCATTTGGCATGCAACCGAGTACAGATAAAGCAGTTGTAAAGGCAGCAAATGAGGGAAATCAGAAGAAGATGATGAAAAATGAAATAAAAGGGAAATAGTGGATCAGTTAAACAGCTTTATGTATCTGGGAGGGGTGGTTGAGAAGGGAAGTCTGAAAAAGGAGGTCAAAGCTAGAATCAGCCAACTGGCACAGAGTGTCAGGTGTGGTGTATATGACAGAAGAATGCCAAAAATAATGAAAAGTAAGGTGCATAAAACAGTGGCGCGACACTACTACTGTATATACAGAAACTTGGGCAGTAAACACGACACTACTACTGTATATACAGAAACCTGGGCAGTAAACGCGATACTACTACTGTATATACAGAAACCTGGGCAGTAAACGCGATACTACTACTGTATATACAGAAACCTGGGCAGTAAAGGCACAACACTTAAGGAAGCTGGAGGTGATGGAAATGAAGTGACTGAGAGAGCTAGTAAGATGCACACTGTGGGCTAGATGAAGAAATGAGGACATAAGAGCAAAATCCCAAGTAGCTCCAATTGCAGAGAAGGTCAAAGTTGAACAGATTATGGTGGTTTGGGAACATGAGCAGAAAAGCAGAAGACAATCTGAATCAAGAGAGAGATGGCAACAGTTGACATGATACTCTGAGCCCGGGTCTATGTTAAATATTTGAACGATTAAATGTTTGAATAACTAAAGATCGACCTTTAGTGATCGAACATTTAAATGTTCGAACATTTTAAAAAATTAAAAAAAAATAAACTAAACAAAAAAAAAACTGAAGGGTGTAAGCAGGGGGACAAGCCCCCCTGCACCCCCCACACCCCTCGCTACTTAAATACACCGACTCCAAGATCGCGCTACAGTGTAGGAAATGGGAAATTTTCTATTTCCGCACTGTAGCACACTGAAGTGCAATCTTGGAGTTGGTATATTTAAGTAGTGGGGGGTGCGCAGCCCCCCATGTGGTGGGTTCATGGGGGCTTGCCCCCCTGCTTACACCCTTTACATTTTCTTTCTGTTTTGTAAATATTAATTTTTTTTATATGTTCGAACATTTAATTGTCCAATCACTAATGGTCGATCATTAGTGGATCGAACAATTAAGCATTCGAACATATGACATAGACCCCCTGAGCCCATATAGAAAGTGAGAAAAAAGGGGGGTTGATGATGATGATGATGATGATGATGATGAACCTGGTCTCTTATTTATTGTTTTGTACTGATTCAATCAATCATGCATTTTTTAAGTAAGTAAATGGAGCATTGCTGACTGATATTTTTTTGGGGGAGGTGTCCCGCATTTATCAGACGAGAACTGCTATTCTGTTTGCACTGGCTCCAAGGCAGTATGACTCAGAATAAAGAGACATGATAAGTTGCTTTAGAAATTAACTTTTCATTTTACTCACATTTGTACAGTCTTGACATCAGTAGATTTAGAGATTGTGGTGTGAAAGGTAAACCACCCTGGGGCAGATGAAAGGGTTACGTTTATACTGGTATATGAATAATTTTGTTGCTTTTGATTTTTATTCCCTGAGTGTCAACAAAAAAAGTCATGAGTCATTATGAACCTCACTTTGACTTACACTCACTTGTAACTAAATTTTCCTAGTAATCAAAGGTGAAACTGTTACTAGTTTCTTTGAGCATCTCAAAATTATTTCACCCTTGAGCTCAATTCCTCTGTTATGTCTTGCTCCAACGGATTTGCAAGAAAAATGGTTATTTCAGACATAGTAGGTTTAAACTTTGCAAGGTAATGCATCATTCACAGAAAACATCTTTAATTACATTACAAAATTAGGAAAGGATAGCCTGCAATGCTCTGAGCTAATGCAAAATGTCATCACTAGTTTATAATTCATGCATTTATGGATACATGTTGTGCAAACTTTACCCCAGAGACAGTCATCAGAATTCTGCAAACCCCCAAGACTCTCACACTCCGTACAATCATCACAGAAAATGCCCTAACTTTTATCATCACAGAAAATGCCCTAACTTTTATCATTACAGAAAAAGTTCTAACTTTTATCATCACGGGAAGTGTCCTAACTGTAACTTAAAGACTGGAAATACCATTGGGTCTGGGCAGCTTAACTGAATGTCTGTTATGTAGCACTAGGAATGTCCTCCTGAAATCTCTCTAGAACTAGTTTCACTTAAGCTTAGCCACAAGGTATGTCCCTGAAATATGGACAATGGCTGTTATGATCCTGTACCAACAATCCCAATAACTGTAGACCTAGCAGCCTTTTTCTTCTTCTCCTTTCGGCTTTTCCCGGTTAGGGATTGCCACAGCGGATCACCTGTCTGCTCATGATTGGCAGTGGAGTTTTACAGTGTCGAGTTGCCAGCCTGACGCCCAACCTTCCACTGAAGCCACACATGTGCACACACTCACACCTAAGGCCAATTTAGAGTATCCAGTCCACCTACAGCATGTCTTTGGGATGTGGGAGGAAACCGAAGCACCCAGAGGAAACACACGTGACCATAGGGAGGACATGCAGACTCCACACAGAAGGCACCCCAGCTGAGGATGGAACCGGAGAACCTCTTGCTGTGAGGCAGCAACGCTAACCGCTGCACCACCACGGCCACCCAATTGTAGACCTAGCAGCCTAAATAGCCTAATTTAAAAAGTCATGGAATGCATCATATCTAACTTCATTAATTACAGTATCAAAATCCTCATACAGCTAGACCCTCAACACTTTGGTTTTGTTAAAGGGAGGTCAAGTCTATTTAACTTAATTGACATCTTCTAAAAGGTCATGGAGTCAGTGGACAGTGGTTACTTTGCCCCCACAGCCTATATGGATCTGGCCAAGGCATTTGATACCATCCCCAATGCTTATATTATAAGTAAGCTGAGATACCCAAATGTACATCCTTATGTGGTAAAGTGGATAACAAACTGGCTAAAAAATAGAACTAACATAGTCGCAGTGGCAGGTGCCACTTCAGAAAGTAAGAAGGTAACTAGTGGTGTACTTGGGGACTTCTTTTTAAGTTTACCAATGACTCTATAAGCTAGGTGTCATTGTCCATTTCCCAATGGATAAGGAATCTGTGTTGCAAGAACTATTCCTTACAAACCAGTGGTGTATGGAAAAAGGGCTAAACTTAGATGCAAAAAAGAACAACTTTGTCATATTCATTAAACAGCTGTAATCTAGAAATTACAGCAGAACCACTATCTCGCTCCAAATAGACACAGTTGTTTAAGGATGTTGGCACCATGGTTGACAACTCCCTGTCTTATATTCACTGTGTAGCCCCAGTAGTTAGGAAAATCTTATATTTAGCTTAACTGATATTTAAAGCCATCTTATTCAGATCAAAAGAAGTTATTGTCTCACTGTACCTAGCCCTGATTAAGCCAGTTATGGAGTTCAGTGCCCTTTGTTGTGTATCTGTCTGGACACATCACACAGCTGCAGAAACTCTGGAGGTTTTTAACTAAAAAGATCAATGGGCTAAAGACAGTCAGCTTCCAAGATAGACTGGAACTCTTGTCCCTATACTTGGTCTCTTATAGACTCCTATGTGGAGAGCCAGGCCATGCATTCCATGCCATTACAGACTCAGCCATCCTTAATCTCTTGCATCTCTTGCAAGGTAAACAGCTCCACAAACACCACAATTAAGGTTTTAAATCTCTATCTCTAGAAACATATAAATAGAACATTTTCCCCATCTCTACAACAAATTGCCATTAAATGTATAACAAAATGACACATTTGCATCTTTCAAGATGGACATTGACAATTTGATGGGCAGCTATAAATTCATCCTTTGGTTGACCTGTTTTGACTCCTAGAAGTGGGAAGTCCATTACAAGGGTAGGTATTGGCAAGGAACA
Source organism: Protopterus annectens (assembly GCF_019279795.1). Lineage (NCBI taxonomy): Eukaryota > Metazoa > Chordata > Ceratodontiformes > Protopteridae > Protopterus > Protopterus annectens. Next base: position 1,011,976,562 of record NC_056734.1, on the reverse strand, counting down.
AATGGTCATATGGCTTACCTGTCTTGTAATTTCCACATGATCCTGCGCCTCTCTGTTGTATGGCTTTGGCCCTTTGTACTATTGCTCTGATCTCGAGTCTAGCTTCAGTCACAGTGGCACTAGAATATGTCTTTTTACTTTAGACTTATCACTCTTATTTTACCTTTGCATATCCATTCAAGCCTACATCACCTTTTTGTATACTCTGGTTAATACCTATAGCTCCTTTTGGTGCCCAGATCTTTTTTAGGTCTGGCTTCATTAGTTAAGTTTCTTACAATATAATAATAGTCAGCATTAGAAAGCAAGGAGTTATTAACAAAATGAGTCTACAACTGAAAATCTAGGATGTTCTGCAGTACAGAAATTAATCACAGTTTGACATTTATTATTCATAATTTCACATTTATGTTCAAATTTTTATCACTGAGAGGCCTACATATTACTGAGGGTTATGGTGTAAAATGCCATAGCGAGAGACAGGAAACTTCATTGCCAATGTCCATTTATATCACATCGCCTCACAGCAAGAGGTTCTCTAGTTCGATTCTCGGCTAGGGTGCCTTCTGTGCAGAGTCTGCATGTCCTCCCTGTGGTCGTGTGGGTTTCCTCCGGGTGCTCCGGTTTCCTCTCACATCCCAAAGACATGCAGTAGGTGGATTGGACACTCTAAATTGCCCCTAATTGTGTGTGCGTGTGTATGCCTTCTGTGGAAGGTTGGGCGCCGGGCTGGCAACTCAACACCGTAAAACTCCACTGCCAATCATGAGCGGACAGATGATCTGCTGTGGGTGATCTCTAACCGGGAAAAGCCGAAAGAAGAAGAAGATACTAGAGATATTGCTAGTTCTTCTTTGGAAATTATGGTAATAAGCAATATTTCCATATATACTTAATTCTTCAAAAACAAGTGACTACAAACTATTGTATGACATCAGGTGAAACCCTAGATGTTGTTGAAGAAATATGTCTTTGATATTTGACATGTAAGTTGTAGCTTGAGAGATATTCAATGTTATTTATATTAATAATTACACAATGTTTTATAATTCTGTAAATATTTCGATAAACATGCTTATATCAGGTTAACAAAGATGTTCTAGCAATATATGTCTAGGTTGTACAGTTTCCAAGTTATGACAATTTGTTTGTGAAATTTTAGCAAAAATGTAAGTCCATGTTTGTTTGCATTATAATATACTATAGTATTTATGCAAAGACTATGAATGCACTATTACTACTATACAGAATATATCTTACTGATAACATTGCTATATGTACAATTGTAATAATTTTTATTGCTCATAAAATATTTATACTCTTTAAGTTGAGTTTTCAGAAAATGCTCTGGAATGCAAAGATGTGTGTAGGCAACAAAAGGTGTGACATTCCTTACAGCATTACACTCTCTCAGGCTGTTAAGAATCTTTAACAGTCTCCTGTAATGATTTTCTTGTGTCTATACATGATCAGATCATCAGTTATGTTCACAGCACCTTTTACGCTTTCAGTTACTTGAGCACACACTCTTTGAAATACCTGTAGTTCTACTTGGAAGTTTCAGGAATCTGCATCATCTCAGTGGTTGAAATGTATACAACCTGGAGCTTGCTTTGGGTACCTTTATTTGCCAGAATGCCTTTATTGCACCTAGTACTGAAACGTTCTTAGCACAGGGCATAGTTGAGATCACTTTGTTGACTGTGAGTAATGGATAATGTTCTCTTTTATTCACGTTACTCAGATTAAAACAAATGCAAATCATGTCTTGCTTTACAATAGTAGCCATACTAGTCACCCAACCACTTAGCTGTGTTTTTTAATGGCACCTAAGTTTACCTTTGGCTTCATTTCCTCCCCAGTTCTTCTCCTGGTAGCTACGGATACTTTCCTTGGAGCATGTGTAATTTGCATAGCATCTAGACTTATTTGAATAGGATATTGACCAGACAAGCTACCCGAGCCAATAAACAAATCAGAATAATCTTGCAAGATGATATTGCCATGGTTTCTCAGTTTAATTTCTGAAAGTATTTTAGGTTTCTAATATTCTGATGTTTGATTAGAGCTCATGAAATTACTATTTTTCAGTATATGATGTTAGCCAAGAGTGCTCTTCTCAGCCCTGCAATGTTCCCAGAATTGCATCCTACTGCAGTGTGTACAGAACTGCATGTATTGGTAGCTTTAGTGTGATTATAAATTATTTTATTAGTCCTGTTGCTCCTAGTACTATTGGAATTGTCCAGGTATCTTTCTTCTGCATAGTCCTTATTTCTTCTTGCATATCCTGGAATTGTATAACTTACTATATTTGTTTTTCTTGTATCTGTTTTTGAACTGTTGATAATAGGTGATCCCATGTGAATTAAACTTCATTGTTGTCAGTAAGGCTTTGTGGTTAATGCTTCCAGTGCTTCTCAGCTACTATTATATTGTAGTGTTTGCATAATCCCCAGTGTAATGGTCTTGCCTCATTATTGTGCCTTTCAGTGAGCAGACCCACAGTAATGAGGGTATCCCTTAAAACTACTCCCTCTTAAGGAAGCAGTATCCTATTTTAACTCTAAATTCTTACAAATCTTGGAATATCATGCCCCCTCATGCTCAATAAGAACTAGAAGTAAAGCAGCCCCATGACTCACTAAAGAGACTAAGCAACAAATCTGATTAAGAAATAAAATCTGGTCCAAATGGAGAAATACTAACGACCCAATTGATCGTCAATACTTCAGACAGCTAAGAAATGCTACCAAAAAATCAATACTTCTGGATAAAAAAAAACTATTATTTTAAACTCCAGCAAAAGCAACAACAAAATTCACAAACCTTCTGGTCAGGCATCAATAGACTTTTATACCCAGGCCACTCCAAAACACCAACCCCATCAGATCTTTCTCTTCACACTGCCAACCAGATTGCTGATGCTTTTAATATCTTCTTTGCTGAAACAACCCAATCTTTAGCAAACACCTTACCTCCTACTACTTCTATCCTCTCACCCTCCCTACCGAGCATACCCTCGACCTTTCAACTTAAACCTGTTCCAACATCCCTCATCTATACTTTACTTCATAAACTTAAACCATGCACTCCCTCAGCTGATCTGCTACCCGCTGAATACCTACAATATGCAGCTAAAGTACTAGCCTATCCCATTTCTATCCTAATTAACAGAACACTCACTGAAGGTTACATTCCTTCTCTCTGGAACATTTCTCACAGTATCCCTCTCCACAAAGGTGGTAACTCAACTGTACATTCTAACTTTCGACCAATAGCCCTTCTTTCCCCTCTAGCCAAGATCATGGAAAAATGCATCCACCAACAACTTCTAGACCACTTTCTCCAAAATAACCTACTTTCTGGCAGTCAGCATGGTTTTAGACCTTTCCATAGTACCACCACTGCTCTCCTGTCCTTTACAGACTATATTAATCATCATCGTAATAATAACATGCTCTCCTCTGCACTCTTCTTAGACCTATCCAAAGCTTTTGATATGGTTAATCACCAAATACTTCTTAACATACTCAAATCTTTCTCACTTGACTCACAGGCATTACTATGGTTTAAGGCCTACTTACATAATAGACAGCATGCTGTCCTATGGGGCAATCAACTGTCCAAACATCTCCCTATTACCCTGGGTGTCCCTCAAGGCTCTATCCTCGGACCTCTATTTTTCTCTATATTCATAAATGACCTTAGTATAAATCTACCTCTGGCTACCTGCATACAATATGCAGACGACTCCACTTTAATTTGTAAAGCCCCAACTGCTTCTGAACTCCAATCCATCACCCAAACAGTATTTAACCTAGTGGAAAAACTGGTTCCAACAACGATGCCTCTTCCTAAATGCCAAAAAAAACAAACTATTGCTATTTACTCCAACTCTAAAATCCACCCCACTACATTTCACTATTACATCCAATAATGGTACAATTATAGCTCCTGACCCTACTACCAAACTCTTAGGTATAACAATCAACCACAACCTTAACTTTGACTCACACATCAACTCTACTATTAAAATAGTAAACAGAAAACTTGGTTCCTTATATAGGATACAACCTTTCCTTACGCCTGAAGCCAAAACTACCATTGCCCAGACCCATCTGATCTCTACTCTCCTCTATGCCTCCCCCATTTATACTAATCTTTCCAAAAGTAACCTTAATAAGCTAACCACTTCCTATAACAATATTGCCAGATTTGCTACTGGCTCCCCATTTAGAACTCACCATTGTCAAAATCTCAAACAGCTAGGATGGCTAGAAATGCAAAATAAGCTAGAGTTTCAACAACTCACCATTACGCATAAGATTCTGTACCATCCTAGTAATACTCCTATTCTCAGTAGCCTCATCTCTCCCTACTCTAATCGTACTACTCTTCGCTCAGCAAATAAACTACTGGTCACCATCCAGGAATCCCACAACAGAGCAGGTGATCCTCTTTTCTCAAACTCTGTGGGGAAGACTTGGAATAGGCTTCCCAGCATGCTTGCATCTCAGTCATCATTACCACTCTTCAAAAAGCAACTAAAAATCTTCCTAAAACACAATGGCTATGGCCTTGTACTAACCCTGACTGATACTCCCCAGTACAACATCACTGTATACCTCGCACCCAAAACCCATAGTGTGGAATGAGTAATCTCTCACTTAACCCCCCTTTTTTACTTTCCTACTCCCAGGGAAGTATCACTGTATTTGATCTTTGTATAGTCATTCGGCTATTAGCAAAACTCTACCATCTGTATACAGACTTTTTACTATGAGTATAACATTCTGTTTTAAATGCATATACACAAACTCTCTTGTGCATTAAGTTATACTTTAAGACTACCTGAATTTACTTTTTAAATCTGTGCCTTCATTCCTAACATACAGTATGTTGAATATCATCCCTTTACCATGTAAATAGTACTATATTGCTGTATTAAACTCTGTACTCACTAATGTCATACCCTTTACTATGTAAATAGGACTGTATTTCTGTGTTAGACTTTGCATTGATAGTACTGTACTGCTGTGCTAAACTCTGTACTCTCTTTCTCTTTAGTACTGTACTCCTGTCATAAACTCTGTACTCACTTCTCTCAATATTAAGTTCTTATTTCAAAATTCTTCTTTTTTTCTTTTATGCTGATCTCTATTATTTACTTAATGTGGAGCTTATCTCCCCGGGCCTCTACTGAAAATGGACATGTATCCAGTTGGACTAGCCCGGTTAACAAATGTAAAATAAAATAAAATAAATAAAATAAAATCACACACAGCAATGAGATGTGCAACTGTTTCCAGTTCTGTTTTCCATGGTTCTACATACTATTCAAGATGGTTGTGAAACTCTGCTAGCATTCTTTTACTTATCTACCTTATGCTTGAATTATGTGAGCATTTCACAATGCCCAATGTCTAGTTTAAAGTCAGTGTTTTACTAATTCTGGGTTTCTTTTGCAAATTTATCTTGATAAATCTCTTCAGCTCTTTACATTTTAGTAGGACCTACAAACATCACATTTAGCAGTTAATCATCAACAACATGCATATTCTTTAGAACAGTCCAATTACTTTCTTTTACACATTGCAAAATATTTTCTTAAATCACAGGTTCTGCAAAACTGATTGCATGCTGGACATTTGTTTGTCTTCTGCTTATAGCCACACTGAGTATGTGAGGCTTACATTTTAAATATGCCTTACATACTGTGGACCACATGGCTTGCTTTCACTTTAGATTGTACTTTATTTGGCTCAGATTATATCTTACATGGTTCCGTTTCCCCAATTCATTTCTTTAATTGTGTATGCATAGTGTCATTTATCTAGTAGACATCGCTTTAGATAAGGTCAGGTCTGCCTCTTGTGAAATCCAGCCCTTCTTTGATAACTCTGTATACTAAAGGCCATGATTTCTGTTTCTCTTTTGTTTAGCGTCTTACCTGACCTGACTGAAGACTCCACTTCCTGTACCCCACTGTTTCATTCATTTCTTCCAGGGATGAGAATCAACCTGTCAAGTTAGGTGGGGGGCAGATATTGGTCCTGGGGGTGTTCCCTCACTAAATATTCTAACCCCTTGCCAGTGGGCTGCTAACAAAGTCAGAGTGGCTGGCTGCTTAGAGAGGGGCAGGTGCTCCAACACATATCTTCCTGCTCAGCTCACTTCTGTAAACACCTCTTTAGAGCATGTCGACCAAGCCACTTTACAGCAGCAATCACCTACTTGTTGGTATAAATAATGTAGTGGGTCTGCCATCTTCTTCCCTGACCAGGATGGGTGAACTGGTATTACATGCTCATGTCCATGTTCTCTCACTCATCTCCCCTAGTTCCAGTGCTGCTCATTGAAGAAAGATCACTTGGGTCATAGTCAGAGCCTCTTTCCTGTATGCCATTGGTTCGGGCAAACCAGTCTGTCTTTTATGAATAAATCATACAGCTTACCAAAGCCACAATCTTCAGCTCAGTTCTTTAGCTCACTGGCATAAATGTGTATAAGAAACAAATGGAAGATTTTTTTAAGTTTATGATAATTCCTGAAAACTTTCTTTTATATCTACTATTTTATCTTTTTTTCATCTTGAAAAGTAAAAATATTAAATACCTGCAAAGCTTCTTCCCCAGCAACATGCAGAAATGTGGCACATTGTATCTCTTCTAGCATTTTGTCTGCTCTGCTCAGAATGAAGAATACACCAAATTTCTAGACGCACAAATACTGGTCTTTTGCCAAACTGTCTTGCAGTGTGAGAATTCTAGATGGTTGGAGATGGCCTATCTTTGACTGGAAAGAATGAAATAAACTAAGGGCTTTTAGCAAATGATGCAAGTGAAAAATGAAATGGTTAATTTGAAAAATAAATGAAATTCAGACTGTTGGTTCTGTTCCAACAATTCTTCTTCTTCTTTCGTCTTTTCCCAGTTAGGAGTCACCACAGCGGAACACCTGTCCACTCATGATTGGCAGTGGAGTTTTACGGTGTAGAGTTGCCAGCCCGGCGCCCAACCTTCCACAGAAGGCACACCCATGCACACACACACACCTAAGGCCAATTTAGAGTGTCCAATCCACCTACAGCATGTCTTTGGGGTGTGGGAGGAAACCGGAGTACCCGGAGGAAACCCACATGACCACAGGGAGGACATGCAGACTCCGCACAGAAGGCACCCCAGCCGAGGATCGAACCAGAGAACCTCTTGCTGTGAGGTGACAATGCTAACTGCTGCACCACCGTGGCCACCCAGTTCTGTTCCAGTAATACTGAGCAATAATCAACATAAAAGTTGCTAAACCTTTTTCACTTCTAATGCCATGAACTGTATATAATATTTACCAGGATACTCAGTAAAGACTCAAGACAGCTCGGAAGGGTGACTAGCCTGTATGAGGTTTTTACTGCAATTGGGGAGTACTGCTGAAGTGATCATGTGACATGCATACCCGTTTGAATTACTGCGGTTATTTTAAAGCCATAGTGTTATATATAATAACATGGGTATAAGGTGTAATGAAAGAAATGAAAATAAACTGCAGTTTCCCTGGAAAATTTAAGAATATCCAGGCTCCATTGTATTAGACATATACAGTTGTAATAATTCAGTGCTTAATATAATAGTGTTTACCTGCAATGACTGTTTTTTTAGTGACTGTCTCTCTTGCAGTAGCTCATTTTTTACCTCTTCTTTTGTATGAAAACTAAAGAATTAAAGATCAGATTTTTCAGAAGTGTACATGTAGAGGATTTGCAACAGTCATGTATAGGTTAGTATTAGACTAGCTGCCCCTGTGAACCATTTTAAGCCTAAACAATGATCACATTTGAGAGTTAAACCCCGCACCTTGTGTTTGTAAGGTAAATGCCTTAAGTATTATGTCATCCCCCAGCTCCCTATGTGATAGCATCCACAACCTGCCATAGTGTAAAGTGGTTACCATTCATTCATTCATTTTCTGATTACCCAATTCATCCAGTGCAGGGACACAGAAGAGCAGGAACCTGTCCATGAACTTGGTGGGTGCAGTGTAATAAAACATCCCTGAAGAATACTGCCCAGTGGTGAAAATAGATTAAGCATTGACTACAGCCCAGCCAATGCAAGCTCAGTTAAAGACTCATGCAACTGATGGACGAAATCCAGCATGCCTATATTGGGGAAGGAGGGATATACCAGAGCATTATCCAATGACTCTGTTGAAAGCCAGAGTTGTTGACTATGATGCTGAGCTGGGGGGAAATAAAGCAGAATAGGATGGGTCCATCCTACGGTCAGCTACAGGCCCTAGCACAATATAGATCATTCGTCAGTGGCCTCAGCCTACAGAGGGATAATGTCAGCTGTGGGAGATAGGCCATTAACAAAAAAATCCCCACTTGCATGGATGCTGACCTTTCCAGCAGCCAATCTCACTGTTTGCCTGATGGGAACACTAATGCAGTAGTGCCTGCCTTAGAGCAGGAGCTCTCCCAAAGGTGAGACCCTCCCAATGAAGGGATCAATGGGGATGGCCAGAAGGGACTTGTGGAGGGGGATATGACCACTTGAGGTGGCTTAATGGTTATGTCATGGTCGAATCAAAAATAGAGCAAAACTATCCCTGAAGGGATAACAGCCAGTCACAGGACACACAGACACACACACACACACACACACACACACACACACACACACACACACACACACACACACACACAGCACACAAACCTATAGACAGTTTGAAACAATACCAGCTCTAACTGCAACATATTTGTAGGATATGGAAAAAAATGGAGCAACCAGTAAAAATCTATATGAACACAGGGTGTATGCACACAGAATGCACTCCATTTGAGAAATGATTTGCAGAATTGTGCACTATAAGCAAGCAGTCCTAACTGCTGGGCTACTCTGTTATTTTTTGTAATTCAGCAACGGCAAGAAAAAAGCTTTAAGTCCATGGAAAAGCCACAAGTTATATACATTTTGGTGCATATGCCTTAACCCTCTGGGATATATGAAATAGTGCCTTAGTTTTTCTATACACTTGTCTATTGTTTGGAAACATCTAGTTTTAAGGCCTGTCTTATTTAATACTCAGACTCAGTGCCCTTAATATTGCATTACAAAATGTACAAAAAGCTGTAAATGCCACTGAGAGGCTAGCGTAATTCATCTCAAAAAGGGACATATTTTTCATTATTCCAGATATGAAAAATTCTAAAAAAGGTTCCAGTTTTGATAGCTTGATAATGTACACATCACAGGTTAGCACATATACCAATATAGAATATAGATATATATAGGAAGGTCACACATTTTACCTTCCCCTGGGTTCTTGTTATAATTTTGGGAACCGGAAGTGGGATCCTTGAAACTGTGAACATTTGTTTAGGTTAAAAATGGGAAGAAAAAGTATACACTAAGTAGAAAAATAGCTGCATTTCATAGAGTTTCTTTTTCTTGATCTCAGAGTGATAAATAACCCTTGAGTAGCTTTCAGTGTTAGGTGGTTATTTCTGATGAATCACATTTATTTTTTTTTTGCAGTTCTGTGTCTTGCATTATTGAGTCTTCAACTTCCAATAGGGCACTATTTTGGGGTTATACAAGAAGAGGTTATTACAATTTCTTCTGTAGTCTGCAGTCTTTCTGTAGAAGTCTAAACCTCAAGATGCATGCACTCAAAACTCTCCTTAGCATGGAGAAAATTGATATCTGTGCAGTAACAGAAACCTGGTTCAAGGCTCCCGAGAGCACCCCAGCACTACCAGGTTATACCTCCTACCATGCTTTTCGGCCCCAAAACTTGGACCGACCCACAAAAGGAGGGGGAGTATCAATATTCGTCAAAGATACCCACACCTCCAGGTTGGTGGCACAGCACGAAGCATCAGAGACTATCCATGTGCAACTAACAGTGGGTAAAACTGCCTTCCAGTTTATAGCCTGCTACAGACCACCCTCCCAAACCCAGGAACCCCACTCAGCCTTCATGAAAACACTGGAAAATATGAAGGTCTCTCCAAACACCATTATATTGGGCGACTTCAACTACCCAAACATAGACTGGGAGCATTACTCTAGCTCCAACACCCTAGCCCAAAGGTTCCTAGAATTTATAAACTCAAATGCTATGGAACAACTTGTTACCACTCCCACAAGAGGGGAAAACATACTGGACCTGATCATCACCAACATGGGGACTCTATGCTCCAGACCAGAAGTGTATCCCTCACTGGTAAGATCAGACCATAAACTAATCTCACTGGATGTTCACATCCCGACACCACCCCCTGCCCAGAAAACCACAGTGAAAAACTTCTCTAAAGCAAATTTCACACTCCTCAAAACTGAGGTGGAATCCTTCAAAGCCCCCGGGCCTGTGGAAAATACGGACCAGACCGCAGAATTCTTTATAAATGCATTCTATGAACACCTTCAGGAATGCATGGATCATGAGATCCCAAATAAAACCAAGACCCAATCCTCCAAAGGCAGACGTCCTGTCTGGTGGACCCCAGCCATAAACAAGCTATACAATAGAAGGAGGAAGCTACTAAATGGTAGAGCAAAATTCCAAAAAGAGAAGGCATCTCGGATCAGTATTAGCAAAAAATTACGGGCACTCATAAAATCGTCTAAGGCCAGCTTCGAGAGAAAAATTGCACAGGACACTAAGGATAATCACAAGGCTTTCTTTAGTTATGTTAGGAACCTGGGTGGTAATTCCCAGATATGCTCAGAATTAGTCCAAAATGACAAAAAATACACCAAACCCACAGACATTGCCAACATCCTAGCTGACAGGTTCAGCGCAAACTTCTCCCACCCCTCCCCACCAAAAGGGCAAATATCTATTCCAGCAGAGTGCTGCCCCCCTGACATCTCGGATGCTCAGGTAAGAGCCACCCTCTCCAAAGCAAAAAACACAGCATCAATGGGACCAGACGGTGTCCTGGGCTGCGTCCTACATGAACTCCAAGAAGAGCTAAACCCAAACATAAAACTACTGTTCAATCTCAGCCTTACTACAGGATATGTACCCAAAGAGTGACGTACAGCAACTGTGGTCCCTCTCCACAAAGGTGGTGCCTCAACGGATCCTGGAAACTATCACCCCATAAGCCTGACTAGCTTGGTCTGCAAAGCTATGGAAAGGATAATCATGGACTTTATAAATAAAGATATTGGGGACCTACAGACACTGGATCCTACCCAGTTCGGCTTTGTTAAGGGCAGATCCTGCCTCTTAAACCTGGTTGATTTCTTTGAAACAGTCACCAAGGCCATTGACGAGGGGAAGGTGGTCCACACAGCCTACCTGGACCTCGCAAAAGCCTTTGATACAATACCCCACTCGGGCATTATAGATAAGCTCACCAGCTTAAATATAAACCCCAATGTCACTAGATGGGTTGCAAACTGGCTCAAGGACAGAACCCACATGGTTAGAATTGCTGGAGCCATGTCAGACTCCAAACCAGTTACAAGTGGCGTCCCACAAGGCTCAGTCCTGGGACCTCTCTTGTTCAGTATATATGTCTCAGAGGTACAGGCCAACACGGAAGGACTGTGGCTGACCAAGTTCGCAGATGACTGCAAACTGGGCGCCATAATCGACTCTCCAGCTGACACAAGCATCCTCCAAAAGGGCCTCATAGAAACAGACAACTGGTGCCAGAGCCATGGCCTCAAGCTAAACACCAAAAAGTGTGTAGTCATCCCCTTTGGCAAAAACAAAGTGCCCACAAATTACCACATAGGTGGTAATCCATTAAGTACAGAAGAAGTAATTAGGGACCTGGGGACCCAAGTTGATAGCAATCTCTCATTTGACAACCACGTGGCCAAAGTGGTTAGAAAAACATTTTATATAGCCCACCTAATCATGAAGGGATTCACATCTGGATCAGGGGAGGTCATCGTGCCTCTTTACTCATCCCTCATCAGGCCCATAATTGAGTACAATGCCCCTTTTGGGATGGACCTTACCAGACACCTGCAGCAACTGGAAAGACCCCAAAAGTACTTCACCAAGAGGATCAAAGGGCTCAAACAGATGCCATATGCTGCCCGGTTAAAGAAACTCCAGCTCTACTCAGTGGCATACTGCCTATTCAGAGGCGATCTGTGCCTGACGTATAAAGCCATGTCCAACCTGGAATTAATGGACATGCTGCACCTCAGAAAATCCAAATCCTATCGAGCTACACGCTCGAGAGACTTGAACCTCAGCACTGAAATAAATAGGACATGCTGGAGGGACAGATTCATAACCCAGAGGCTCCCTTCACTCTGGAATGAAATCCCAGTCCAGGTTAGGCAGAGTCCCTCATTGACTCTCTTCAAGAGGAATCTTGATGAGTGGATGGGAGATCATAGGTTTACCCCGGGTATGACTTCTGTGTCACTGTTAGACAGAGGCACAGTATACTAACCTCAAAAAAAGGGCATAGCAAAATTAATTTAAAATGGGTGGCGAAAGCCTAACACATTCTGGCTAGGCTTATAAATGCCCTAGGGCAGATAGCCTAGTATGAACCTATGAACCTATGAACCTATATAAAATCCATTTAATTGCATAAATCAGGGTCTTCCTTCTCTAGACTACAGACACTGAAACTAGGAAGTATGTATGCAAAAGGAGGCATTGCTATTGGGTCTCTATTAGATGAATGAATGCTTAAAATGTCGAGTATGACATGCTCGACAGGTTTGAAGTGAATGTTCATTTAAGTGAAACCTCAGAATGTTGAAACAAGGAGTTTCAAAAATTTATAGTTGGCCAGCCATCAGGAAACCAACCGCTGATGTCAGAACATTCACCCTGTCTAGCTGTTCTTACAGTCCTCCACTGTGGTGCGGTCTCGACGTTCAGCACAACATGGGGAATACATTTACTAAATACATACAGCATTACTTGGGGGTCCATTCACTACATACATTCAGCACAGCATGGGGAGCCATTCAGTGCATACAGGTACTACACTGAAACACATTCATTATGAGTACAGTGCTACATGATTTACCTGTCTGCTGCAAACACTCAGCACAAAATGGGGAGCCCATCCACTACATACCTTCAGCACAGTATATGGACTCTATCCACTGCATTCATTCAGCATAACCAGGGTACCCATTTATTACATACTCACAGCACTACATAGGTGGTCATTTGATACAGACACTCAGCAATACCTGGGCTCCTGATTGCTATATATATATATATATATATATATATATACAGCACTACATGGGTATCTGCCTACTACATAGACATAGCACTACATGGGCACCTAAGCACTACATATGCACATCCATCTGTGGCTTCAATGCAAATGTTGTTCATTAGTTGCTCACTACATTCATTAGTAAGGCAGTATTGAGTAAAGAGTTAAAGGTGTGAGATGATCACCTACTTTATAATGAAGTTTTGGGTTTGATTCCCTCAGAGTCTTCTTGTATGTTGTGTTAATGTGAACAAGCTACCTCACCAGATCAGTGCTCCTTGGCTGCCACTAGTAACAGGGACTTGTGGATAGTGAATATTATCTCCCTAAAAAAATGCAATTAACTCATCTTTAAAGTGAGAGGAATGGGTACAAAGTGCAATCAGCCAGCTCAGGGTGGATTAAAATGGCACGAAAAAAACAGTTGTTTCTGGTTTTCATTATATTCAAATTATCATGAACTGGAAGAATTAATAGTCATTACACAGTTTTGATCAAAATATTTTTATAACTGGATGTAATGAATGATTTTGCATTCTGGTTACCATAGTGACAGTTTATTTGTTAAAGACAATGAGGTTGACGGTAAATGGGTAGGATGTGTATTCTATATTGTATCAGAGGCAGACCTCTCAACTATCCAGATTTTCACAGAATGTCTAGATTTTTGCCTCATATTTTTGGTCTGTTCTTTATAAAATTTTTGGTTTTCTAGGAGCTCATTGAGAATTGAAATTGCTGAATTATGGCATACATTTGACTTTCAGACTTCATGTCCTAATGCATAACACAAATCCTGTTATTCTAGCAACTTTCTAAGTTTATAAGAGCAATATTTAAAATCTGTCCCTAGTTTGGGGTTTTGCCCCCCCCCCTACCCATAATTATAGGCTTTGTCCAGATTTTTTGCACTAAGAGGTTGAGTGGTCTGATTGTAGGAGGATTTGAGGCTGAATTTTCTGAGATTGAAAGGGATAGGAATTGTTTGCAGTCTGGCTTGGCTGACTAAATCTTGAGTTTGTGTGCTTACATGTGTTTGTGCTAGAGTAATGCAGTTTTCAAAATGAAAAAGAGAAGATATGTTTAGTATGTGAGATGTGCAAAAATCATTAAGTATTCATTACATGCATTATTCATTACACGCATTAAATATTAATTACACGCAGTCGTATTATTAAATGTGCAGTGCAGCAGAGGAGTATAGCATACTGCTCAGGAGAAGGTAGGAAAATGTTGGCTTTTTCAGATGAGCCCTTGACATGCATTCAGTGACATTGATGACATATAATTAAATGTTGACATATTTTCTGTTGGCGATTAAAGTCCGATAGTGTGCACCTTTGGTAAGTCAGGGTGGTCTTTGATGATGTTAAGTTTTGAATTGTGTGGTTCAGTTTTTACTGATTCTAGGATGGTTAAGGTTCGGGTTTTATGGGGTGGGAGTGAGGTGTTGCCAGTAATGTTTTGACTGTTTCCCAGTCCTTACCTTGATTTGTATATGTAGAAGACCGCACTGTATTTTATGGCACACCCTTCACACTGAAGGCAGGTATTGTAGTGGTGCTGTGGTAGCGTTGTCGCCTCACAGCAAGACGTTGTTCCTTTCGATTCTCAGTTAGAGTGTCTTCTGTGTGGAGGCATGCGTGAATGGGCGTGCCTTCATTGAAGGTTGTGTGTCAGGGCTGGTAACTCGGCACGTAAAAATCCACTACCAAACATTAGCGGACCGGAGTTCTGCTGTGGCGACCCCTAACCGGGATAAGCTGAAAGACACAACATTACAGGTGTTTGCATGCCTGAGGTATTTTCATTTTTTCCCCTGAAACTACAACTGTCCATGAATCAGTGTGTGACACGTCTGTGTGTAGGCAGAACTCAGTGAGGTCTTCACTGTCAGGTGCCAGCTTCTAGAATGTTGCCCTCAATAAAACACTCCTGAAATAAGAGTTTTTAACAAAACACATTTATTCAATCAGATATTTATAAATGCATAATCATAAACTAGGTAGTTGTGCCACATTTAAATTAAATTCTAGGTCATCTTGTTGACCAAAACAAATAAATTATTTCTGAAAAGTTTATGCCATGGTGTACATTACATACACCAGGCTATGTCCATGGGAGACAGTTCCATGTTGTTTGAACCATATTCCTGCAGTTTTCGTGATAGTCATGTTTTCTTCCAGTCAGAGATGGAAAAATAAATGCAGGAAAGTTACTTTCACATAATGTGAAGATGTGTTTGTTCAAAATCAGGGATTATATCAGTCAAAATCAATGACTATATCAGGAAGTTGTAATGATAAGCAAGCCCCAAGGCAATGCAGTATAAGGACTGGTACAGTGTACTGTATGTGCATTCAGTTTTAATGCTCATGAATGCATAGAAGAAAGGTCTGCTGTCCCTCAGTTTCCAGATAGTTATGAGCAGTATAAATCTGGAGGTATTGCAGCAGCATGTCTAAAATATAGCATCCATGGTTGTGCATGTGCATCCCTAGAACTCTCACATACTAATAACTTACTACTTTCTCATACTGTGCTTTAGAAGTTTGCCTTTTATGAAAGGATAATCGTCACCCTGGACTGTGACAACACGATCAGATGTGAGTCACTCTTACGTTATTGTTTGTGCCAGTGCTTTTACAAGGGGCTAGTCTTGGGTTGTAATGAGCAGATGTTTGCTTGCATAGCTTGTGTACCATTTGTAGAATATACTTTTCCTTGATTTGCTGAACATTTTTTGTTTGTGCTGCCTGTAGCTGGATTGGACCAACAGTCTCTGCATGCACCCTTTTCTCACACTTATTTGCTGTTAACTTTAAACGGGATCACCTGATGCTTGCATTTTGTTTTTATATTTTGAGCATTAACATTGCAGAGGTATGCTGATTTTAAGTGACCTTTCTCAGACAACGTCATGCTGTTTGCCTGTTGAACATGGGAGTGCATTTCCTTTGAAGCTGCATATTGATTTCCCATCAGCCTCAGGCTTTCCTTGGCAGTCTGTCAGGTATCATTTAGAGTCAGTGCTGCCGACAGTTATATCACTGCAGTATTAGACATACAGTATTATATTATGTTTAAAGAACTCTGGTGAGTATTTTAAGGAACATATATTTCCCTGTTTGAAGTGAGTTACATCTAACCATGAGTACTGCATGTTCATACTTTCTTTTTTTGTATGATTTGCTCAGAGTCCTAAATGGTGGTGAAACTGGTCCTTATGGACCACTGGATTAGTGAGGTAATCAAACTCAAATATAATATAATGCAACAGAATAAAATAGACTAGAAGAGAATAGAATGGAACAAAATTCAGCAAATCTTCCTTTAGTGGATTTTCTAAATCTCCTACATTATAAGAAACACGATATCAGTTGTACATAATTTTCTGTTAATAGTAACAAGGAATTTAACAGATCAGTTTTAGCTTTTCTTCCTACAGGACATTTTAGGAAGGGCAGTGAGGTTTATAAACATAGTGCTGAGCAGTATGCAATAGCTATTTTTGTACCTGTAGAGAGCTCACAAACAGGGATCACACACCAGGAAACTAGGAACAACTGCACACTATTGAAGAAGAATGATGGCGTACCCACACTGCTCTAGCACAAACACACATAAGCAGACAGTGCACAACAAATTCAAACTCATTCAGGCAGCCAGTCATAGAGGAGGGTGAGTCCTACAGATTTCATTCTCCATGTCTATGAACAATAGGCACCATACTTTTTTCCCACTGGCAATGTACTTTAGCAAAATATGCTAATCGTGTGATCCAGGGCAATGAGTATTTCCATTGGCTGGAGCACTGATTTATCATTGCTGAAAGTTGAGATTGTGTTTGGTTGCAATAGTGGGTTAGCCTGTACCGCACAGAATGGGTAAAAGGATAGCTTCATGCTATTGCACAAAAGTTCACTATGGAGACTTTTCAATGGTTTTCATTGATGTCCTTGCTCAGCTATATAACACTAATCATCATGTCACCGTTACAGGGAGATCAGTGCATTGTTTTCATGTTTATATGCAGGCAGTCTATAGTTTGCAGGCCCATAAACATTGGCTGAAGTGGTAGCCACATTGTCAGTTTTGTGGGGAATATCATTGCAGTGGTAATTACTAAGATGATACATTTCCTGAAATTATCTGCAGTACATTGTTCTGACATTGAGGATGATCCCATAGGAGTTAAATCAAGCACTGGTTCAATCAAGCCCTTGTTGGCATATTAGTGCATCAGAAGGAGAATTCACAACAGACCCCAGTTGGCAATTATCAGTAAACATGGTCAACCCTAATCTCTTGGCCTGTGCTTTCATTTGAGAAGTAGATGTCAGGGAAGGGGAAGGTCTTGCTAAGAACCCTTATGGAGACCACTTGTAACATGTTTTTGTTTATAAGATAGTTCTGTCAAGCCTTACTGTATGGATTCTGTTAGTGAACCAATTACCCCAATCCAGTGAATAAAGCAAGGGTTGATATTTAGCTTGATGAGATAATTGATAATGCCTGCACAAGGAATTGTATTAAAGACCTAGGCTAGGCAGAAGTATGTAGTATGGACAAGCTGACCCTCATCCAAGATTTCAGTAACCCTTTCAAAGAAAATCAGATCAAGAAGACATGATATCACTTTCATGAAACCAAACTAATTAGAATCCAGTATCTGAAGGAATCTCTGTAAAGATGAGTTTTTTGGCCTTGCAAGTTATGCTGGTGATTCTTGTCGGTGTGTTGTTGCTAGGGTCAGTTTTAGGGCCACCCTTAATGTAGTATTAGCAGCTATGGCCATTTTGTAAGCCTCAGTGACATAACTAGTGGTGAGGCTTAGTATAAAGACATTTAGTAGGGGGTGAGCTGCACTATTCATTGCATAGATTAGAAGGCAGCCAGGGATGTTATCAGGGTCCACAGAGCTGGTGTCTCTGGATTTGAACAGTGCTGACAAGAAGTTAGAGCTCAAAGGATGTTGGAAATGGGGTCAGCATTTGAGTAGACGGTGCCATTTAATGTTGGGTCAGATCAATGCTTTGGAATACATCTAATTATTGTAATTTAGCTAAAGAATACCTTGTGGTCATCTTTGGTGGCAGAGACAACTATAATTGGCCTCATACTGCATCTCTACTGAGACAGTGGATAATTATTATAAAGAGCTAGCAGTCCCTTCAGTTTACTGTGAAATAAGTTGATTTAAAATCTCCATGATACATTTGGCTGTTTAACTTGAAGTTTAATTCATGTCAGAGGTGGACAGACACTTCACTGCTATGTTTATTATAAACTAGAATTTGGCATCATATTGGGACTGATTGAAGACATCCCAGTTAATATATCATCAACAAATGAAGCATAGCAGACTTAAATGTTTTCCCTAAATAAGGTCAAATTACCCAAGATTTATGGCATGAGGATTTAATAAAGAAGATGACAACCCGGTGGTCAGAATTTTTGAGGGAGACAGAGAAACACGGTGACTTACAGGCAGAAGATACATTAGTAAGGACTAGATTAAGGTAATTTGTACCTGTAGCGGGGGAGAGGATTATCTAGTCTAGGGAACTGGCACTAACAAAAATACAAGCACCTTCGTGTACAACTGGCGGTAGTGCTATGTTTTTATCAGTTGCTAGAATGTTAGTTATATTTCCCCATTATATATCATATTTTTATTAGATGACTGAAAAGTAGTTACGATTTCCTATAAGCAATGTTTTTAGTTTGATAGTTACTTTTTCAGTCTGCAGTGAACAGAGAAGGTGTTTTGTAATATGCAGTTATGAGATACAGTTGTTGAGTAATACTAGCACCTCAGTAAGCTCTGGGTTACTATCGGTTAGGATTTGGTGAGAGACAACTGAAACACAAATAAATACTGACAGTTCCACATACCCAGTTCCCCAGTGGGCCTGAATTCATGGCAGGTACTGGACTCTCGTAAAGGAGTGCTGGCACTACACACTGGAATCAGGTTTGTGCAACTACAGAAATATGAATGTCTTTTAGATAACATTTTTTTTTTGGATGGCCCACTCGATAAAATAAGTGTTTTTACTGATTTTTAGGGGTTTCTGCAACTTTTTTTTTAAATTTAGATCTCAGGTCAGTAAAGAATTTATTAATTATTCAAGAGTAAGAAAGGCCTTGAGTTCTGACATTTTGTTGTTCAGGATTATAGAATTAAGCAGAGCCACCTTGATATTATTCAAATTAAATTAACTTACAACAGCATATCCATATATCAAACCGTGCCTAAAGGAGGCACTATAAGGCAGCCAGTATTCTCAATATGTGAGAGTGGAAATGCACACCATTCCTAGCAAATCAGGAGGGAATTTCGAACCATCTCATCCAGTTCTGCACACACTAGCTCCCCTTAGAATGACACCATTGTACCAACCTGTTGTAATCATTGACCTTAACCTTGTACTTGGGCATCATTCTCAGTGCTGGTAGAATACTGCTTAGCTCTAGGGCCTTACCTTTCTGGGAAACGTGGAAGGAGAGCTCAGTCATGTCTTTCTGTATATCCTTTAATGTAGTGTACCTTTAAATACAAATGCCTACTTGGGCCACTACACGCCAGAGGGGAAACTTACTGTTAACCTACTCTTGTCTAAACTATTTAGAGCTGAGTTTGTATGTCTGACTGTGAAATCACCAATAACTAGGCCCTTACAAGAAATGTCCACAGACTCACAGCCATAACGATACATCTTGGATGTGGAAGTAGTAGAAGGCAAACTTGTGGATGTTATGTTGTCCCTATCTCACCTTCGTTCTTGTTGATTGGGTTTGGAGCTGATCTTCGGCTCCGACTTGGCTGTATACTATAGCTCGAGAGCTTTTACTGGCTCGAGGCTAACCCCTATCCCAACATGCCTAGCGGGAGTTACCCAGATCTCATTTGCCACTTGCACCATTGAGATTGTGAATTACTGGCTCAGGCTAAGTGTTTTTTCTTTTTGACTAAATTACGACATTTTGCTAAATACTTTGTTAAATCGTTGTTAGATACTTAGAGTTAGAGAGTCTCTTTATAGGTTAGTGTTCGTTCTAACCTTCCATTGTTTGTTGTTGTTGTGGCCGTCATTTTACTTTAGGCCTACCTTTTCCTTGAGAACCCATTTAACTTAGAGGGTTCCCCTTCCCTTCAGCCCCGTTTTTAGTTAAAGGGCTTTCCCCTCATTCCCTTCATTTCTAGGAGCAGCCATTTAAGTTAGTGGCTCTTCTCATTGGGGGAGGCCACTGTTTTAGCTTAGAGGCTCTCCCCCTTCACTCCTTCCTTTCAAAAAAAAAAAAATTTTCTTTGTTGTTTGTAGTTAAGCTAGTTATTGGCATTTAACTTTGCATGTTATTTGTTCTTAGTTGGGAGGATGGCCTAATGGTTAAGGTGTTTGCCTTACAAACACAAGGAGCAGGGTTTGTGTCTCACAATGGATAATTGGCTAGACTTAAAATGGCTCGCAAGGGCAGTTAGCCTAGTACTAACATATGAACCTATGAACCTAATAACAAGTGTGTGTTTATAGTCTGACTATGTCTAAGAATTCCACTAAAGAGACAAAACCTTTGGGTTTTAAAAAATGTGATTCATGCTGCCAAAAGATGTCCCTTACAGACAGGCATATGAGCTGTGTATATTGCTTAGGACCTGCAGGACTCGTGCTCTATATGCCGTGCCTTCAGTTCTCGGGTACTGCAAGAGAGAAAAAAAATAAACTGATTTTGTGAGGCTTATTGAAGGGCCCCTTTGATGCCTCTATGGAGGTGACTCAGCCAACAGAAAAACAGGACAAGTCCCCTAAACAATCATCCTCGTTGGTTCTGACATCGGAGTCATCCAAAAGAAAAGACAAATCTTCAGCATTGTCGGATCCGAGTGTTGGTTCCGACAAGGGTCTTTCTCCGGTGGCTCCATCAGTAGCCTCGGAGCCAGGCATGACTCACATAGGAACCAGGTCTCCCTCTCTGGAACTGGTGCAGTCTGTTCCACAATCTCTGCTCTTACAATCAGTGGCAGGCAGTCCTCAGTCTTCCACCCATTCCTCTCGGTCATCCAGGAGTCTTTCGGATGATGATGTGGAGTGGGTGATGAAGAGGCTTCTCAAGACACTGGCATTAATAAAATTATTATCGAGCCCAGCCCATAAGAAAGTGGTGCCGACAGTCCAACCAACATCATTATCGATTCCTCCTCTGACTATCTTGAGTGGGGAAACGGAGTGCATGGAAGATGTGGTGGAAATGTTGGTTCTGATAACCTCCGGTCTCTTGGTTCTGACTTCCATTCCGATCTCCTCGTTAACCCATTCAATTGAGGGATCTAGGGGCCGACGCTCCCTTGTCGGCTCTGAGGGGGAGAGTGGCATCGGACCCTTGTCCAACCCTACTCTCTCTCTCGGAGCTTCGGCTCAGGTGAGCTCGGCTCCTACATCGGCCTTGGAGCCATTGCCCTCAGTTCAGAGGAGATCTCTAGGCTCTTCAGAGCCTAAGACTCTTTCAGGCTGGGACCACGGTGCCTTCGAGGTGATGAGGAGTGTGCTGTCCTCTGAGACTGCTCCACCCTCGGCTCCATTGGCTCCTTCTCCTTCAGTGCTCTGAACCTCCCCCCCCTAAGCATAGGAAACCCATGCTCCAGGATGCCCCATTGGGTGACCCCCACCTCTTCCAAAATCTCCCCAGAGCACCCCTCAGAGGAGGTCCCTCAGAAGAGGAAGTGTAAGAGGAAGCATTTGGATTCCCCTGAGTCCCTGACATCAGACACGGACTTGGAGGACTCAGAAGGGTCCCCACAGTCACCCTCTGAGGATGTCTCATTTTCAGACATCCTGGAAATCCTTAGGCAGAGGGGTTACTGGAAGTCCCTTTCCCCTTCTGAGGATGAGTCTGTATATCTAGATGCATTTGGTTCCTGACCCTCGACTTCTTGGGTGTCTCTGCCTTTTGACCCACTGTTGGCCGTAGTGAGTTGGAAGGCATGGAGCTCTCCAGCGACTATGGAACTAGTTCCGTGGAGACCCAATAAATTTATAACTGCTCCAGATGACAAGCTTTTTCTATCTAAGGGCATGCCTGTCAATGCTATGGTGGTGGCAGCAGCAACTAAGAAAGAACTAGCCGAAACTTCTTCTTCTGTCCATCCACCAAACCAAGAGTCCCATACGATGGACAGGTATGGGAAGCATATGTTTTCTTCAGAGGACTTTATGCTCAGGTCGCTGAATTATTTGTCCTACTTTACTTGCCTTCAGAGGGATCACCTCAAGGTGTTGGGAGATACCCTCCAGGATCCTACAGCTGAGAGAACTGTGGGCAAGGCAGCTTCTCAGCTTGCAACCTTGACTTCTGTAGTTAACTTCTCCATGCGGCTGATCTCTTACACAGCAGATAGAGCGAGTAGGGCAGCAGGCACAGGAGCTGCCTTATAGAGACACTCCTGGATATGCCTTTGTCAATTTGTGGAGCCCTTCAAGTTCTCCTTTACCAGCACCCCTTTTGATGGCTCGTCATTGTTCAGACCTCAGGTAAAAGAGACTCTTACCAGGTGTGAATGGGATGGCAAAACTCTCTTTGCCATGGGAGTAAGTTTTTCTGCTCCTTCGAGACCTTAACCAAAAGGTCAGAAGAGCGGGAAGATGTGGTTCCAGAAATCCCAGGGAACTTCACACAATTGGAGATTTTTCCCCCTGGGGCAGAGGGGGAAATAATAATGGAAGATGCCAGTCTCATAGTGGGGGGGGGGCAGCAGAATCAGGGCAACAGAGATACATTCTCTGGTAGGCCCTTCCAGTGCTCCTGAAGGGATGCCCAACTGTCCACCTCTGGAGGCAGTTGAGGGCAGGTTATCATTGTACCCAAACACCTGGCAGACAATCACAGAAGATACATGGGTACTATCGATAATATCCAGGGGTTACAAAATTCCCTTCTCCCAATCACCCCTTACAAGGCAACAACAGTCAACCCCATATGTTCCACATAATCTTTGGGATCAAGCAAACCTAGAAGTTCAAAGGTTGCTAGAAGAAAGAGCCATCCAGGAAGTCCCCACAGACCAAATTGAATCCAGAACTTACTCAAGGTTCTTTTTAGTTCCAAAAAAGACAGGAGACTGGAGGCCCATTTTGGATCTCAGCAGACTGAATAAATCAGTCAAGAAAACAAAGTTCCAGATGATAACACTGCAGTCCATTGTTCCCTTTTGGGTTCAGGACAATTGGATGTGCTCCATCGATCTCCAGGATGCGTACTACCACATAAAAATGGACAGGTGATCCAGGAGATATCTACGCCTCCAGCTGGGAGGCAGTCATTACCAGTTCAGAGCTCTCCCCTTTGGTCTCACCATAGCCCCTAGGGTGTTCACCAAATGCATGGCAGTAGTTATGGCTCACCTGAGGCATCTAGGATTCTGTGTGTTTCCATATCTAGATGACTGGCTCCTTACTACCACCACCGAGCATCAGCTAATCAAGGCAAGGGACTCCACAATTCACACTTGTTCACAACTAGGCATCGCCATAAACTATGAAAAGTCAGCCTTGTTGCCTTGTCAATATATTACATTTATAGGGGCAGATTTAGACACAAGACCATGATAGCAAAGCTGCCTCAAGGGTGCCAACCATTCATTGTCAAGTTTCAATCCTCATGGCGAAAAAGATAATTCAGGCAAGATTTGTCCTCAAAGTCTTGGGTTCAATGGCTGCAGCAATTAGTCTGGTCCCTATGGCATGTTTCCACATGAGAATTCTGCAGTGGCTCCTTTTTGCTCAGTGGTCATTCCAGGATTTACCAATGACACATCAGATTTTTATCACAGAGTCCTGCAAGAAGAATCTAGAATGTTGGCTTCCCTTCCCTCTGGTGACAGTAGGCAGGCCATTTCTTACCCCCCAACCCATAGCCACAGTGACCACGAATGCTCCCCAGATAGGGTGGGGGGCATTATTTGGGACAGATAGTTCAAAGAACTTGCCAGTAACATGAGTACCACTTGCACATCAATGTCCTAGAGATGAGAGCAGTGCTTCTGGCACTGCAAGCATTTCAAGACTCTCTACCTACAGGGACTGTAGCAATTCAGACAGACAATATGTTGGTAGTATGGTACATCAACAAACAGGGCAGAACCAGGTCTTATCCCTTGTGTTGGGATGCTCTACGACTATGGCAATGGGTGATGTCTTCCCAACATTTTCTGATCACAAAGCACATTCCGGGGAAATCCACCGTGATAGCAGACAAGCTCAGCAGGGTGACTCTGATGCCTCATGAGTGGTCTCTGAAACAGGAAATTGCAGACTTGATTTTTCGGAAATGGGGCCAGCCATGCTGCATTCTTTTTGCCACCCCCCCCCAACAACAAATGCAGCAGCTATTTTGCCCTAGTCCCACCACTGGGACAGTCACCCAGGGACACACTTGTTCATGATTGGCCCCTGGGACTGCTTTATGCCTTTCTACCATTCACCCT
This sequence comes from Protopterus annectens, assembly GCF_019279795.1. NCBI lineage: Eukaryota > Metazoa > Chordata > Ceratodontiformes > Protopteridae > Protopterus > Protopterus annectens. The sequence goes on along the minus strand of NC_056734.1, from coordinate 1,011,951,855 downwards.
GATCCCCAAGGTTCTTCAGAAAGCAAAGTCGCTGGGTTGCAAAATAATCCTCATTGCCCCTTACTGGCCTTGCAGATATGGTTCCCATTCCTTTGGCCTCATCTGCAGGGGGAGCCTTGACTCCTGGACCCAGTTCCAGTTCTCCTGATGCATCATTCAGGAGTGCTCCACCCTTCCATCCAAACTCTCAAGCTGACAGCTTGGTTTCTCCACTTCCAGTCTTAGCCAGGCTTCCTGATATTTCCCTGGCAGTTCAACACATTTTGATTTCCTCCCACAAACCCACTACCAGGAAACTTTATGCTAGTAAATGGAAGAGGTTCTCTTTTTGGGCATACAAGAATGAGATTGATCTCTTTACTGCACCCATTTCAAAGATTCTCGAATTTCTTGCTGAAACTTTTGAGCAAGGAGCAGCTGCAGCTACTGTCTGGGTTCAGCTGGCTGCCATTTCTAATTTTCATGTTGGAGAAATGGGCTCTAACATTATGTCACATAGGCTGTGCAAAGCATTCCTAAGAGGTACTATCCTCTTAAGACTTCCAATAAGAGACACCCCCCGGGACCTATTTTTAGTTTTAGTGGCTCTGATTCTTCCTCCCTTTGAGGCAGCTGCTACTTGTCCCCTAAAGTTTTTGACATGGAAGACCCTTTTCTTGACTGCCATTACCTCAGCTAGGAGGGTTTCAGAATTACAGACCTTATCAATGCATCCTTCGTACTTGATTTTCCACAATGATAGAGTCTCTGTCAGAACCAATCCCTCCTTCTTACCAAAGGTGTGTTCAGAGTACAACTTGAATCAATCCATAGAGCTTCCTGTATTCTTCCCCAGTCATGGCAACATAGCAGAGTATAAGCTCCATCAACTGGATGTTCATAGACAGGTACGTTTTTATTTACACAGAACCAAGGACATCATAAAATCTGACCAATTGTTTATATCCTTTGCAGAGAATATAAAAGATTATTCAGTCCCAAGAGTGACCTTATCTAAGTGGCTTTCAGACACCATCACCTACGTCTACGATTTGTGGAGCAAAAAACTTCCAGGGAAAGTTAGTGGGCACTCAACTAGAGCCTTGGCTACCTCTGTTGCCTTTCAAGCCAAACCGCCTTTAGATTCGATCTGTGCAGCAGCTAAATGGGCTAATCCTCATACCTTTATCACTCATTACAAAGTAGATGTGGCCTCCTGGAACAGATCATCCTTTGGTTCCACAGTCCTGAAGAGTCTTTTCCAGTGAACCACCCATGAAACAGATGCTGGGGATGTGGTCCCAACCAGCAAGAATGAAGGTGAGATAGGGACAACATAACATAAAGAATTTATGTACTTACTATAACGTTCCATGTTTGTTGTCCTTGATCTTGCCTTCCTTCTTGCGTCCCACCCTCCGTCCCCCTTTCTGGAAGATTGAGAGGAGTTCCTTTCATTGGATACACTGGCTGAGTTTCCCTTTACCATACCAGTTAGTTATATCTAGACTCCCTTTGTATCCCTTTGCTGATTATTTACACCTTTATACTCAGGCGTTCTCTTATATGTAAAAATCTATTTGTTTTTACTTGCATAGTCTAGTGTTTGGGTTATCACAACTGAGATCTGGGTAACTCCCACTATGCATGTTGGGATAGGAGCTAGCCTCAAGCCAGTAAAAGCTCTCAAACTATAGTATACAGCTGAGTCGGAGCCGAGGATCGGCTCCGAACCCAAGCAGCAAGAAGGAAGGCGAGATCAAGGACAACAAACATGGAACGTTATGGTGAGTACATAACTTCTTTTTATAGCTAGTGAAATGTTACTGGTAGGTTGAGCTTTGTTGGATAAGTTTCTGGAGGACTAGAATAGTGTTTTCTTGACCACATCAACATGGTTGAAATCAGATATTATACTTTTTTCCTTTTTATTGTTTTTTCTTTTTTTTAATGAATGTGTTGACTGGGGTAGAGCCTCACATTCATTAAAAAAAGAAAAAACAATAAAAAGGAAAAAGTATAATATGTTTACTTAGAGGCAACTGTGGTAGATTCTTATATAGTCCAAATAATGGTAGCTGTGGGCACTCATACAAAATATGCAGCCGTAGAATCAAGCATTACATAATGACTCCTTAAATATAACTCACTGAAAGCAGCAGCAGTCTGTGTGGTACAGAGATGTCTGCCTCCCATTTAAATAATTAGTTTCTTCTCTCCCAGGTAGTACCACTACAAGAAAAGAGTAGAGGATTGTTTGTAAACATAAGACAGTTGCAATACTGCCTCAAAACATGTAGTGTTAACTGGCTGGTTAAGGTAGGGGCTAGTGCATTCTGGGAATCCATGGTGAAATGGGCTAGATTAAAGGATCTAAGTGGCAGGGCAAGTGAATTATTACTAAAAGACAGGTAGGTAAAACTGATCTGCATATGATCTCACTTTTATCTACCTGTAATGGGCTAGTTACCTTGTATTTAAATGTCAACTCACTAGAGCTTATTGCATAATGTATTACACGTCTGAAATGTTTTTAAATTCTTCTGTACGAATCTCTATTTTTCCTTTGTAACATGTAATATGTAACTTTAATATTTTGGAGCTTTTCTCCCCAGGCCTCCACTGAAAATGGGCTCTTTATGGCCCAGTGGACTTCCCCGGTCATCAAATTTCAATAAATAAATATAAGAGACGAGAGAATGAATGTGCACAATGAGCTGGTGACTGTAGAAGTAGCAACACACACTAACTCGAACAGCAAAAAACACACAATGCCGTAAGCTTAAGACAGTTGGATACTAACTCTATCACTAAGAAATGCACACTACTGTAAGCTTAGGACAACTGTGCACTAGCTTTAACAGTAATAAACTTCCACTGATGGTCAGAACAGTTGTGCACTAATTTTAACAATAATAAGCACACACTATTTTGTACTTAAAACACTTTTAACCTAACTTAGAGACCCGCAATACTGTAAGCGTAAGACAATAGCACACACAGTGTAACAGCAGGAAATACTCACTACTATAAGCTTATCAAAGTTGTGCACTATCTCTAACAGTGAGAAACACACATTACTAAAAGCTTACAATGGTTGTGCACTAGCTGTAACAGTAAGAATCACACTACTGTAAGCTTATGACAATTGTGCACTAACAGAGAAGTACACATTATTGTAAAGTTAGGACAGTCGTGCACTAATTGCAACATTAAGAAACACACTACTATAAATTTAGGACAGTAAGGCATGAGCACACACACACACACACACACACACACACACACACACACACACACACACACAGACACACACACACTCACACACACACACACACACACACACACACACACACACACACACACACACACACACACACACACACACACACACTGCTAAGCATTAAGAAATCGAACTGCATGGCCACAGTAGGGGAGTTAGAGACGTTTGCTGCACCAAGGGAGGCTTAAGAAAATGTTTGGCAGGTCTGTAAGTCAGGTAGCTCAGATGGTGTTCAGATGGCAGACCATGTTACAGAACTCCTTGTGCTGAGAGAGGAAGATGCTGGTTAGGTTTTCATGCAGCCAGGTAGCATGTTACTGAAGTAATTTTAAGGGTATAGGTTCATAGAAGGCACTGGGCCAGAGTGTTAGGACAGGAGTAAATTATGTTGTAATAAAGGGAGATTTTCACCAACATTAACTTGTTAGTTTTTTTTTTTTTCTTTTGTCATAGTTTCATAGGTTATTGAAGTAGGCATGGATGTTATACCACAGTTAATGGTACAGTTCTATAAGTGACAGTCAGAAAAACATCTATTAACTAGAAAAAGCAAACAGGCCAGCACAGGTTTTGCCATACACAGTGATTATTGCAGGTGTTATAAGAAAAGAGGTAATAGGCTTACAAATAGCAGTATGACACAGTATAAAGCAAACCTAAGTGAAAACACGCATCAACTACAGAAGACAAGTAAATCAAGTTCAGTGTTGAAAACCTTACCTTAGTGCACGTTTAATGGAAATGCCACTGCAACATAGTGTACAGGGTGGTTCTAGTCAAAACAGTCAAAGAAGGTGTGTAACAAACACAGATTAGTAGGTGAAGACTTTTATGATTGCTAATAAAAGACTCAGAGAAGCTTAACCTGCTCTTTAGTGGGACACAGCAAGGTAATGGTATGTAGTTGAGACTGAAATTGGTTCATTGAAATCAGAGCTCTACCCAAGTCAACACATTCATTAAAAAAAAGAAAAAAACAATAAAAAGGAAAAAGTATAATATGTTTACTTAGAGGTAACTGTGGTATATTCTTATATAGTGCAAATAATGGTAGCTGTGGGCACTCATGCAAAATATGCAGCCGTAGAATCAAGCATTACATGATGACTCCTTAAATATAACTCACTGAAATAAAAATCAATCTGATGTTGTTAATCTTCTTTCCATTCATCACTGATGGGTTCGGTTCCGAGCCCCTCGGAATCGTGTCAGCCTAATACCAAGCTCGCGTACACCAAAAACTCTTTAGCTAAGCTGATACTCACAATGCCCTTCTCGCTGTTACCTCAGATCTCATTTGCCACGTAGCCATATAGCAGCGTTTCACCGAGCTCTCAAGCCAAGTGGTATTTTTCTTGATATTTTCTGTATATTTGGATATATCTCTCTTTAGTCACTCTCTAAATCTTTCCCTTCTGTTTCACTCGTTTTACTGTTACTGTAACTTTCCTAACTAGCTCTGCCCGTTGGGTGATTCTTTTTACCATCATTGGTATGTCCTCTCCTTACCCTTGTGGCATCTCTTGATACCATCGTTGGTATCTTCTTTCCTTTTCTTCTCTCCTTGCCTTTCTAGGTGTTTTCCTTGTTTGATAGTCTAGTTAATTGTGATTAGTGTGTTTGTGGAAATGTTTGATAAAAAAGGGATTTCGGGGTTTAAACATTGCACCTCTTGCAATGGTAAACTCCCAAACAGCAACTCTCACGACAGCTGTGTTTATTGTCAGGGGCTTTCTCATCTCTCTGTTAGACCCCCTTGTCAAATTTTCCAAAGTTTCAGTCAGCGAACTCTGAATGAAAAAAAGAATAAATTGATTTTGAAAGGCCTTCTTGCTTCTCCTTTCTCAGAGGCCCTTTCTGTGTCAGAGGTCTCAACCCCTCCAATAAAGGACAAGAAACGTCCCCATTCTAATCCCTCTTCACCGGCTGGTGATAGGAGTAAGACACATAAACATAAGGCCCACAAAGCTTCCTCGGCGCATAGACTTGCTTCTTCGTCTCTGAATACTATTGTTCCGAGCTCTGCTCTGATTACTACTATGACTCAAGCCATGGACATTACCGGACTCTCGACATCGGAGCCACCTTTGGCACCGACCCTCCCAGCTATGGCACCCACCTTGTCTTCCACTACAGCTATGGCACCGACCTTGCCTTTGACTACAGCTACAGCACCAACTTTGCCTTTGACTACATCAAAAACGGTTCTGACCCCTGCCATTTCTTTGGAACTGATGATATCGACTCCAAGCGCTTCTTCGGCCCCGAGCCCTTTTACTACTCTACTAATTCCTTTGCTACCTGTCTCCAAATTAGAGACTACAGTGCCACTAGCTCAGACACCATGGACTCTATACTCCCCCTTCTTGGATCCGTTCCTGGGTCAAATGTACAGCCCCTTTTTGGATCGACCCAACTCCCCTTCAGGAGTGTCCATGAGGTCCACCAGGAGTCTATCCAAACTTGATGTGGTGTGCCTGTTGGATCAGCTGTTGACAGCCAGAGGGATACCAAATGTTCCAAAGACTCATTCCTCTCTGGAACTTGGGTGTATCTCTTCCAGGACTCAGACATATACTCCTCCTTCGGACCCATCGGTTCCGAAGCCCATTGCTCCAAAGTCCTTTGTGAAACCCAGTTCCTTTGCACTGACAGTGTCTGTCACTGTGGCTTCGAGGCCACCCCTTTGGTTTTCGGTTCCAATGGAACCATCCCTTCCTCAGACTTGTGGTTGAGGGCGGAGTCGTCGGTCCGGGGCATGGTTTTGAGTGCTTTATCGGTTCCGCCTTCGGATCCAGGGATAATGCCTGTCCTGATCCTGCTTGAGACTGCATCCCTAGGAGTGGGTCCGATGGAGCAGGGTGTGACCCCAGTCCCGAGGTTGTCCTTCTCAGTTTTGGGATCCCACTCCTCTTTGAGCGGGCCTCCTTTTCAGGTGATAGAGAAGGTGCTTGCTTCGGGAAGTGCTCCTCCAACATCAGAACTTCACCCTGCTCCCTCTGAGCTACAGCTACCACTAGCCACCTCCCCGGGACACCGGGAGGAGAAGCCTCAGGAAACCCCAGTTCGGGGTACCTATCCTTCCAAGTCTTCCTCAGATGTTCCCACTGAAGAACCTCTTCGGAAGAAGGCATGCAAGAGGAAGCAGATAGATTCTCCTGAAGAGTCTTTTACAGAAGACATGGACTACAATGATGGGGAGGGGTCCCCACAGTCACCCACAGATGATGTCTCCTTCACAGACATCCTGGAAATAGTAAAACAGAGGGGTGGCCGTGTTACTGCAGGCTTTTCGTTCCTGGCCTTTTACCCCTTGGGTGACCCCACCTGCTGACGAGTTAATCCAGCTCATCATGCAGCATGCCTGGCAGAATCCTGACTCTATTGAGGCCATTCTCCGGAGAATTGATAAGCTTCTATCCCCCCCAGAAGAACTTTAATGGTGAAACAAATGACATATGAATGGAATTGTTAACCTAGGTTTCATCCCAACCTTAAGGACCAATTAACCAATATAAAACTTAAATCTGAAACCTTAAAGTGACACAACTAGTTTAGATGAATACAACCACAAATATACTTAAAACAAACACATTTAAAATTTTAAAACTCTAATAAAACTCATTCATTTAAAACACACTAATATGTTAATATGTTGATATGATAACTTATACTACTTCCTACCTAGTATATGCTTTAATTTTAGTATAGGAGCAATGCTAATGCTATCATTTATGCCAGGAAAATTTTGGCCATCTAACCTTAATTGCCATTTTAACCCACAAATATCTAAATGCACATCCAGTGTCTTTCCCTGGATGTCATGTTTAATTTGTTGAATGACACAAAATTTTAAATTATGCCCTAAAAATTCACCAATGTGTCTAGCTAGGGCATTAGTCAATCTAAGATGTCTAATGTCCAATATGTGCTCATTCACTCACTCCCTAAAACGCCTGGAAGTTTTTCCTATGTAAAACGCAGGACATGCTTCACATTTGGCTAAATAAACCACATTCTGAGTGTGGAAGTTGTACTGCCCCTGAATAGAAATAAAATGTTCATAAACCCTAATATGTTGCCCTGTTTCCATAATATGCTTACAAGTACTACATCTTCCACACTTAAAATTACCTGATGTTCTACTAGTACTTGATGGCTTACCATGTAACCCCCCTCTCAAGGATCTCCTTAAAAGATTTGTCTTTCTGAAACACAAATCTAGGAGCAACCCCCATCTTTTCATCCACATTCTTATCCAACTTTAGAATACCCCAATTTTTCTGAATCGTTTTTATAAACCATTCAGCGTCTTGGTTAAAGGTTTGTGTTTGTATCTTGCGGCTTTTCCCGGTTAGGGATCGCCACAGTAGAATTCCGGTCTGCTAATGATTGGCAGCAGATTTTTACATGCCGTGGTGCTGGCCCTGACGCACAACCTTCAACGAAGGTATGCCCATTCACACATGTCTCCACACAGAAGACGCTCTAGCTGAGAATCGAACAAATCAATGTCTTACTGTGAGGCAACAATGATACCGCAGCCCACCACCGCAGTACGTCTTGGTTAAAGGTAATGACAAAAAAATATTCCTTCACTTTTCTTCTCTAGACCACTTTCATCTACATTAATTCCTGATCTTCCCACAGTACTTTCGGGCACCACCATCCAAATGGCCTTGTACATACCATTTTCCCTTTTATGAATGATTTCATCCCTAACATCTGTACACAACATCTCGGGGTACCCCCTTCTTTTAAACATCTTTACCATAAATTCCAATTCATTAATAAACTCCTGGTCATTGTTAACCATTCTGGCAGCCCTTACCATTTGACCCTTGGCAGTGGATCTTTTTTGATGGTGGGTATACCAGCTACTCTAGTCCAAATAAAAACTGGAAAAAGTGACTTTCCTATAGATCCCAGATCTCAAACACTTTAGCTCTTTATCTATCACCAAATTAACATCCAAATATGATATCTTCTCGGCACTGTATTCATAAGTAAATTTTAGAAACCCAACAGTGTTGTGAGATAAGAGATAAGAAAGCTGTGTCAAAAAAGAGTCATCCAACCAGTCCCTCCAGACCAATGCAGATCCGGGTTTTACTCAAGATTCTTTTTAGTGCCAAAAAAGACCAGGGACTGGAGACACATTCTGGATTTCAGCCATTTAAACAGATCAGTTGTACAAACCAAGTTCCGCATGGTCACTATTCAGTCTATTTTCCCATTTTCAAGGGAAGATGTTTGGATGTGCTCGATAGACCTCCGGTATGCATATTACCACATCAAAATGGACAAATGTCCTTCGCTTCCGGCTAGGAGCCAATCATTACCAGTTCCAATCCCTGCCATTCGGTCACTTGACGGCCCCCAGAGTATTCATGAAATGTCTAGCAGTGGTGACAGCTCATCTGAGACTTCAAGGATTCCAGGTGTTTCCATATTTAGGTGATTGGCTCCTCTCCTCCCCCACCAAGCATCTTCTGACTATGGCCCTCCAATACACCCTTTCATTAACGGAGTCCCTAGGCATCACTGTACACTGGGAGAAATCCAACTTAGAACCTACCCAACATCTAGAATTTATAGGGGCAGTTTCGATACCCGATCCTGCCTGGTATCTCTGCCAGCTCACAGGCTTCAGAGGTTAAGATTGCAAGTGCGTGTAATACTCTGTCAAAAGAAGGTGTCAGCAAGGGAACTTCTCCAGGCTCTGGGGTCCATGGCTGCATCCATTCCAATAGTTCCTCTGGCAAGGTTACACATGGGACTGTTACAATGGCTCCTATTGTTCCAGTGGTTTGCAAATCTTCACCCCCTAAACTCGCAGGTGCTCATAACTAACTCTTGCAAGCAAGATCTCCTTTGATGGATGAGGCCAGACACAGAACTTTGGTATCACCCCTTTCAGACCCCTCAACCCAACGCCACTGTGACCATGGACGCTTCCCTGATAGGGTGGGGGGGGGCCATTTTCAGAGAAAGACAGTCCAAGGCACGTGGTTAAGCTTAGAGGCCAACCTGCATATCAGTGTTTTGGAGTTAAGAGCAGTGCTGTTAGTGTTGCAGGCATTACATCTACTTCTTCCCCCTGGAATGATTGCAATTCAGTCAGACAATATGTCATTAGTCTGGTACATCAACAAACAAGGAGGAACCAAATCCTACCCCCTGTGTCGAGAGGCCATGAGAATTTGGCACTGGGCTATAGCTTTCAACCACTTTCTTATAGCAATGTATATCCCAGGGAGTTCCAACGTGATTGCGGACAGGTTGAGCAGATGCATTCTCCTTCCATACGAGTGGTCTCTCAATCCCAAAGTGACGGCAGAAATTTTCAGCCGATGGGTCATGGGTGCTGGAACCATAGAGCTAGGTGGAGGGGGAGCCCCCCCACACACACTTTTATAGCTGCAAGACCTGTCAGGAAAAATTAAAGAAGTGGAGTTTTCACGCTAATGTGGATTCACACGTGGAAGTTAAACTATCTAAACTAGCTGTTCTTGTTCTCTTATTGCTCTGTGTTACAGGAGTTATCCTGCCGCTATTCTGTTGGTGCTGCCAGAGCAGGAGTTATGCTGCTCCTGTGTGTGTGTGTGCGTGTGTGCGTGTGTGCGTGTGTGCGTGTGTGTGTGTGTGTGTGTGTGTGTGTGTGTGTGTGTGTGTGTGTGTGTGTGTGTGTGTGTGTGTGTGTGTGTGTGTGTGTGCGTGTGTGTGTAAAATCCCCCAGTTAGGTATACCTGGTGGTTAATGTTACTCAGGCTCAAACAAGAGCCTGACTTCTCCACCCATACCGCAACTTGTGATTCAGGGAGTTGAGTCCATAGCTCTCCACTGTCCAGATTTTCACAGAATATTTGACTCATACTTTTGGTCTCTTCATCTTAAAATTTGCATTTTCCTGGCAAATCAATGAGAACTGAATCCACTAAATAATGATAGATGTTTATGTTTCAGTCTTCCTTTGTTTGTTTGTTTCTTTTGGCTTTTCCCGGTTAGGGGTTGCCACAGCGGAACTCCGGTCCGCTAATGATTGGCAGTAGAGTTTTACGTGCTGGCTTGCCAGGCCTAACGCACAACCTTCAATGAAGGAAGGCCCATTCACGTCTGTCACCACACAGAAGACGCTCTAACTGAGAATCGAATGGGCAACTTCTAACTGTGAGGCGACAATGCTACCGCAGCACCACCACCACAGATACATGTTTCAGTCTTCCTATCTTTCAGAAAACACATGGTAATACAAAACACTTTATTTTTAGCAACTTTCTAAGATTATACAAGCAAAAAGTGTAGTATAGTCCCAACCTGAAGGAACTTCCCTTAGTCTGCTGTCTGTGCTCACTTTTGCTCGGGCCATCCACAAGCCTTGTGATTGCCCCCCCCCCCCCCCCCCGCCTTTGGTTCTGAAGCAATTTTCAGCTAAAGCTCAAATCAGCCATGGGAATTCTCAACTTGTAAACACAAGCCTTCCAGTAGAATTTATTATTAGTTTTCTTGGGCCATCCACAAGACTCGGGATTGTGCCCCCCTCCCCCCACTGCCACCACCACTGCCTTTGGTTCTGAAGCAATTTTCAGCTAAAGCTGAAATCAGCCCTGGGAATTCTCAACTTGTAAACACAAGCTTTCCAGTGGAATTAATTATTAGATGAATGTAATTGAATTTGTTTTAACATTTTCTCATACTTTGTGACCATCTTTGTGAGGTGAGCACAGCTGCATTGAGCTCCATTCAGCTTCTAACATGGAGAGCTTTAATGAAGTTGGCCACTTGGTAGGAACATACTCTACTAATCCACCCTTCTTACCATAGCTGGGTGGAATTTTTAGTTAAAGCATACTCCCCAATCTATAGTTCCAACTTCCCACTCCCTCCTAGGGAAGCTAACCACAGATTAATTATTACTGAATCTTACCTTACCTTATCTTTAGGCTAAGCTACCGTCTTGCTTAGTCAATCTATTGCTGTTACTGATAGGTTTCTGCAGCTTTAGGTTCTCTCGCTCTAGCCCACTCTGTTCGCCCTTTGGGCTCACTCCGCTCCCCTCCCTGCCCCCAGTACTCCTACACTTATAGCACATATATCCCCACCCCCTCCACAACAGCCTGTTACCATCCATCAATCATCAGACCCACTCCCACTTCCACTCCACACCCTCCACCTCACAGCAACCTTCTCTGTACACCCCACCCACACCATGCAAGGCACACTAGGACTACTACTACTAACTCTCACCACTTAACATGCCAACAAACACTACCTACCACATAATACACACCCACACACACAACCTCACACAAATATAGTAATATGCTCCACAGTATTAACAACTCATTACTCTACATACACAAAACAGCAACCATACTACCTCACAAAAGGTTAACAGTACCCAAAAAACACATAGATATAGCCTATGCCATAAAACTTACACTATTCCTCAGAAAATGGCTACTAATCTCAGGGGACATACACCCCAACCCAGGTCCAAGCAACCCAATCCTATCCCAGAAATACAAATCAGACCTACTTATTATCGATATAAACACACATAGCATATCCAACAAACTACATGACTTTCACGCATTCATATCCCCCTACTCCACAGACATACTAACTGTTACAGAGACCTGGCTAAAACCTGCCACACAAAATGAAAAAATTCTTCCCCCAGGCTATAACATCCTAAGGCAATACTAAAGGCTCTACCTTTAGACCAGGTCATTGATTTTTTTTAATACTACTTTTATGAATGTACTAAATATACTAGCTCCCATCAGGAAACTCAGCACTAAAGTTAACTATGCCCCCTGGCTAAATAGTACAACAAAAGCTTTAATAAAAGCCAGAGACAATGCCTGGAAAACCTGGAAAAAGAATAATACTATCCAAGGCAGACAGAAATATCAAGAACTACGAAATAAGGCCAAAACCCAAGCAAAAGTAGATAAAAAGAACTACTTCTTAGACATCCAAAACAAGCACTCTAGAAACCCCCAAAAGTTCTGGCAGGCTATCAATACCTTTCTAAAACCGGGCAAAACCACCACCCCATCTCCCAACAATTCTGATAATGATAGCATAGCTTTAGAATTCAACCATCACTTCACAGAATCTATCCTCGCACTATTTATCCAACTATCCCACAAGAACACTAAAACCACCCCAACTGTAGAACAAACTAACATACACACCTTCACACTCTCATCTGTACCAACCTCTTCGGTTAGAAAGCTACTCTCTAAACTAAAACCCACCACACTCGCAGCAGATGGTTTACCCACAAAGTTTCTAAAATTAGCTGCAGAATCACTAGCCTACCCTGTCTCAATTCTTATAAACCACTGTATACAAGAAACCTACATACCCCATCTATGGAAAGTGTCACATATAATTCCCCTTCACAAAGGCAGAAACTCCTATGAACTATCAAACTACCGGCCAATTGCTATCTTTTCCCCCCTTTCCAAGCTTCTGTAGAAATGTATTCACACCCAGGTAATGCACTTCTTATCCTCACATAACCTCCTCTCCCCCACACAGCATGGTTTCCGCCCAGACCAAAGCACAACCACTGCTCTACTCTCCTTTACCAGTCAGATTAACCATCTAAGAAACAACAACAAATTAGTCTCAGCCATATTCCTAGATCTATCAAAAGCATTTGATATGGTCTCCCACAACCTACTCTTAGACACTCTGTCAGTCTTATTCTTCGCCCCCTCTACTACTTCATGGTTTAGAAGCTCTCTCTCTGAAAGAAAACAGTCAGTTAAATGGCAAAGTACACTATCTCCTCTATTACGAACTACTATAGGCGTCCCACAAGGATCAATACTGGGTCCTCTACTATTCACCATTTTCACTAACAAACTACATACTTCCACCCTGCATGCATCACTTATACAGTACGCAGATGACTCCACCCTAATCTGCTCAGCCCCATCCATAACCACTCTTCAAAAGCTCACCCAAGAATCCTTATGCTCTGTGGAACAATGGATTACCGATATCCAACTCCTTCTAAACCCCAACAAGACCAAATTACTCCTTTTTACCCCCAATAAATCCAAATCCACACCTCCTACCTTCACTATCACCTCCAAAAATGGGACCACACTCCTCCTACCCTCACACTACGCTGCTCAGGGTTGAAATAGATAACAATCTAAACTTTAATGTCCATGTCTCACAAACCATCACAAAGGTACATAAGAAACTAGGAACCCTATACAAACACAAACACTTCCTATTGGACCAAGCTAGAACCTCCTTAGCCCAGACCCACCTCTTGTCTACCCTAATGTATGCATCACCAATCCTAATTCATATCAGGATAACAGGCCTAAACAAACTAGAGTCATGTTACAATACAATTGCAAAATTCGCTAACAACTCCACTTTTAGAAGTCGTCACTGTCCTGCCCTGAAGCAACTACAGTGGTTAGAACTCCCAGAGCTAATTAGCTATCACCAATTAGTCCTCACATTCAACATAATAAGGAACCCTCTGAAAACCCCAGCCCTAAACAAACTTCTAAACCAATATTCTGCAAATCGCCCTCTACGCTCATCCAACAAAACCCTGCTCTGCATAACCAAAGCCAATAACACTGCAGAGAAAAGTCTGTTCTCCCACACCATTGCTAGGGAATGGAATAACCTCCCCCAGAGTATCTCCTCTGCACCATCCATCTCACTTTTCAAGACATCACTAAAGTCACACCTCTTGCTATCATGGCTCTGTCCCTGTATCACATAAAATATTTTCTGCTCTCCTCCTAACTTGCCACACCTCATCTCCTCTGCTTACCTCAGCTATTCTGTACGTCCTATCAGGAATTACTATCCTACAAACTATTTCTCACGCTATGACATATCTCCCAAATAGCATTATTTTCCAGATTCCATTCCTTCATTTTTATGCTTTGTACTACCAATAGGGAATTCAAAGTTTTGCTATCTATATACCAAGCTTGCTCAAATCAAACTAAGGTACGAAAAATCTCCTAGACTGTATATATGCCACTGTATAGAAATTTTCTGTCATTTGTGGATTGTGTTGTCATATAAAGACATGGAGCTCTGATTGTATATATGCCTTTGTACAGAAATTTTTTTGTCATTTTTTGTATCTGTACCATTATGTTATGGAGCATTTCTCCACGAGCCTCAGCTGTAAATGGACCTTGTTCCAGTCTGACTTTCCCGGTAAACAAATGTAAAATAAATAAAATAAATATTTAAAATGTGTCCCTGGTTTTGGGCCTTTGCCCCCCTCAAATAAATTTTGGCTTTTTCCAGATTTCTTGTGCTGCAAAGTTGAGAAATTTAGTTGATCGTCAAATTTTACAAGGAGCTGAGAGCATCAGGGGAAGAGAAGTTTAGTGCTACTTATGCTAAGTAGTATTTCCTTTTCATACTCACGTACAAATGAGCCTAGACCTCACAATATCAAAGCATGTTCAACTAGAGCTATAGCAACCTCTGTAGCTTCCACTCCAGAGCCTCTATGGACGACATTTACGCAGCAGCCATTTGGGCTAAACCACACACTTTCATCAAACATTACAAGTTGGATATGGTCTCCAAGGAAGACCGGCCTTCAGCTCAATGGTGCTCAGGAATGTTCTTCCATAAAGGCCACCCAGGTTTCTCAAGTAGTGTGGGATTCTCTCCCATCAGTGATGAAAGGAAAGAAGATTAACAACATCAGATAAAGAAGTTATGTCTTACCATTACATTCCATCTGTGTTGTTGAACTTCTTCCATTCATCAAATCCCTCCTTCCGACCCCCACTAACGGCTCTGATTGGATGTCATGGGTCCTTGTGGTGTGTCAGGGGTTTGCGCAGAAATGGCCTCTGCTTTATTTCTATATGTCTTATACAAACTCGATCTGAGGTAACAGGGAGAAGGGCGTTGTGGGTAGCAGCTTAACTCAAGAGTTTTTGGTGTACGCGAGCTTGGTATAAGGCCGACACAGTTCCGAGGGGCTCGGAACCGAACCCATCAGTGATGAATGGAAGAAGATCAACAACACAGTTGGAACGTTATGGTAAGACATAACTTCTTTTTTTGTTAATCCAGTTCAATGTGAAAACAGCAAAAATAAGCCTTAAAATATTTTGCGGAATGGAAGCTCTTGGCACCAGCTTGGGCAAAGAAATAATAAATAACCTGTAACTTGGAGGTTACATGACCTCAGGTTATAATAAGTAAGCAAAGGTGTTATATTCATTTCAATAAAAAAATCTATATTCACTAAAATCCATTAGGTGACATAGATTTAGGTGAGGTAAATTTCATCTAAAGTAGGGAAACCCACAAACGTGAGTTAAATGAGTAATGAGAGCATCTACAACATTGCAATGATACATTTTGAAACTTTAAAGTACATTTATGATGTACAGAACCCTCCAAATATTTGTCTTATAGATAGTCCCCAAAAGGGAGAAACAGTAAGCTACTTAACTATGGCACAAATTGGTAATGTCAGAACTGCAAGTGATTCAACTTTGATTAAATTATTCCAGAATTTATGAGTGCTGAGATGTAATGTAGTTACTTACTCATTTGGCAAAATATTTTCTTTGAGCAATATGTTGACAATTACAAAGGCCCATCTTTCAACCGTGCTGCTTATGGTCTAAACCTTTTTTATAAAATAAAGTTGAATGCAAACACAGGAAAACAACACCTGGTCTCGACAATTTTCTTGTTGACTTGCTTCTGTACAAATGCAAAACAACCCTATCTCACCTACACAAAATCTATTTGAACTACTGCCCCACCTCATCTACACAAACACTGTCTCTACCACTACCCCACCCCCTCTACGCAAACACTATCTCTAATACAACTGTACCCCATGTAAATAAACACTATCTCTACTACAACCCTACCCCCAGCTACACAAACAATGTCTCAGCTACAACCCTAACCTATCTACACAAACACTATCTCTACTACAACCGTATCCCATCTACACTATCACTATCTCTACTACAAACATAGCCCATCTACAGTAACACTATCTCTACTACAACCCTACCCCATTTACGCAAACATTGTCTCATCTACTACCCAACCTTATCTAATCAAACACTATTCCTACTACAACTTTCCAGAATACTACAGACACCTTTTTGTCTTGAAACACCTTAACCAATAGCCCTCACAAACTCTCTGTTTATCCACTTTGTTTTTTTTTTTATTTTGGATTCCAAATTCAAGCATAAAAGACCTCATTGTTGCAGATCTAAGTCCAACTCCATGTAATTTATTAATCATTTAAAAGCTTACTTAAGGAGCACAGTTTAATGTCTTCACTTTTCCTGCTTGACCTATTACTCAGCTTGGGTGTTCAAAGACTATGCTTTTGTTTCTTACTTTTGATTTACTGTTGTGAATTTCTTTATCGTACTTGCAGTTCTGTGTTTTACGTTATCATTTCCATTTGTAAACACATTATATCATGTTCTGTTATCCTAGGTCATGGCTTTAAGGATCCTTATGGGTCAGCTCATGCTTAAATACTAAATAAAGGAAAAGAATACATGACCAGCCTTATCAACATTATACCTCAAAAAAGGAACAACTAGTCAAAAGAAGATCAAAACCAGGCATACGTTCTACAGGTTGACCAGAACCTGCCTTACACAATGCCTTGGCAAATATGTCTTAATTAATGATGAGTTAAACACGCCCACTTTGATATACTTGTGAAACATAATTTTGCATGAAATGGGCCAAACACAAACCAGAAAGACAGATCCATTGGCAGCAAAACTGTACTAATAAATGGACAAGCAAATGGAACTGTGAAAAGCTCAGATATAGTGACCCTTTTCATTATGTGATGGATTGCTTTTGTTCATAATCAACATTTATGGAAAATCTATAAATATCCACAAAGCATACACCACAACATGAAATCTTTTATATGGCTTTTATCACACCAAGAAAGAAATATGTATTTCAGTATATATTTCCCTATCTTTTATCAAGGAAGTGAATAATTCTGATAATATCTCATGGCAACTGAGCAAGTCCAAAAGGATAATATTATTCTGATATCTTAATCAACAGATTCCACACAGGTTGCAAAACTGCACTCTAGTTTAATATATAAGTACAAAATCTCTGTCATGGCTAACTGATGATTATTTGAACAAAACGACAATAGTGATACACTAAGATTCTTCACTTTGGGAGAACATTTTTGTGGGCAGGCAGTAAAATGGGAGGGGTTTGCATTATGTGTGTGCAGTAGAACAGGGGACAGTGTTTTTGTGCAGTTATATGATTGAGGGATTCCATTCTTTCTGCATTCTGTGTGTCCTGGGAGACAAAAATAGTCCTGTATTCTGTATACAAGGTTGTAGGAAGGGAGCCTGCATTCTGTGTGGCCTGTAGGAAAGATGTTGATATTCTGTATATACTGTAAGACATGAGGAGTGTGCATTCTAAGTGTACTGTGTAATGAAAGAAGCTTGCAGTCTGTTGAGCCCATGAATTTCGAAGGGACTTGTATTCCATGTGCTGTAGGAACGCGATCAGTATTGTGTCGGTGTTATAACAAAGGCCTAAGTTCGGACTGTGTAGTGGGAAATGCACCTTCATTCTGCTGTGAGACTGGAAGATGGCAGTGTTCTGCTTGGTAAGGAAGGAGAAGGGAGCCTGCATTCAGTCTGTGCTGGCATGCTGTGTATGTTGTGGGCAGGGGACATTTTGTGTGTGTTCTACAGAATGTATAGAGAGACTGCATTCTGTGGGTCTTGCTGAGAAATGTCTATTCTGACTGTGCTATCAGATAGGCTGAAACCTGCATTTTGTGGTACGGGGTAGGAGAGGACATGCATTCTGAATAGGCTGTGGGCTGGGAAACCTAAATTTATTTTATTTTATTATTTTATTTATACTTGTTTACAGGGGTAGTGCACTAGTAAAGCTGAACAACTGTAGACCCAGCCTGAGTGAAAAATATAAAGCAAGACATGCAATAAGGAGTACATAATTAGCACAATTTTACATTATCATGCCAGGAGAAAAGCAGTTTGATACAGATACTAAAAAAGAAAAATTAAATAATAGCAGTATTATTTATATGTAATATAATGTTGGCTGATTTAAACATGTATCATAAAAGTGGTATGTACACTATTTATAATGAATTTCAAAAGCAATAGATGTAATGCTGAATATGTAATTAGGAAGTGGGAGTTAGCTGGTTAGGTGACAGGTCCCTTGGGAAAGCAGTTGCACTGGGTTTGTCTGAGGGGATATGAACTTGGAGTATGATTTCTTTAAGAGAGAGATTGCCAAAGTCTGGGAGAACTCATGGAGAGGCTATGTTCTGTACAGCACAGTTTAGTTCTCAAAGTTATAAATGTAGGAGTGGTTTGTGAGTAGTGCCTCAAGTTAAATGAGGAGTCTTTTTTTGGAAAGTCTGGCTGCAATGGGGAAAAGTTTTGAGTTTCAGTAGTTTACAGATCTCAGCTCCTACTAATTGAGCATTTATTTGTTTTATAGGGGGACATTTGACCTTTACAAGGGTAAATGAACTGGCGGGGGTAATTACATTTGGTGTTTTCTGATATACAGGAAGAGGACCAATGTTCTGGGCATGCTGTATGATAAGAAGCGATGCCTACCTTCTGTGTTTTGTGTCATACAGGAAGGCGACCTACATTCTGTATGTGCTGTGTGTGTGTCTTAGCACCGGCACTGTATTTCTTTGTACTGTGGGATGGAAGGGGAAGCCTGCATGTTGTGTTTTCAGTCTGAGTGAGGAGGTGCATTGTGTGTGTGTGCTGTTTTTTTTCTGTCAGACAGGAGGGGAGAGGCTAACATCCTGTGTGTTACGGGAAGGAGGAAGATCTGCATTCTCTGCAGCAGACAGGAGGCAGGATCTATATAATTTTGGAAGAAAAATAGCGATATGCAAGATAAAGTTAGAGTATGTAGGAGAGGCCAGAAGAAAATGGATGAAGTGAAATAAATTCAATGAATTAATACATGGGATTCTTTAAGTGAAAAAGCAATTACAACTGTGAAGAGAAGAAAAATAATAAACAAGGACAGACTGCTGTGAAGGGATTATTACTAGAAAAACATGTCTGTTAAGGATGAAATGAAATATGAGTGCAAAAGAGAAGATGTGCTGTAGAGACATTTATAATAAAGAAGAAAGTTACGTATGTTTTGGGGAAAAGGTGAAAATCGAAATAGAAGTGGTAAACATCAATATAATATAATATAATATAATATAATATAACAATATAATATAATATAATATAATATAATATAATATAATATAATATAATATAATATAACATAATATAATAAAGCATGATATGATATGCTTTAATGGAAAACAGATACATTAAAAGACGATGAGTTAGATAAAATACATGCTGCTCAGGTAAACTTCCTGCTAGTGAGGAAATGTAATTAGGTGAAGTCAGAGACTGCCCCAGTATAAACAAACAACTGGTGACCCTGATCAGCTGCACTGATTGGCTCAGTGGTCAGAGAAAGCTCTAAGGCCAACAGAGACTAGGTGAAGACCTGGAAGTTGCCTGAAGTGAAAGCACTGGAGTTTAATGAAATACTCTGGCCTCTAGCACCTCAGGCAGAAGAGGAAATAGTTGGAGTAGAAGAATGGTGGCATTTCCAAGTAGCATATGTGAAAATGATAGAACATATGAGCAGGTAAGCCAGGTGTGGAAGTAAAGAAAGTTATCTGAAGAACAAAGGTGTGCAAGAAGAAGTAGAAATTAGAAAAAAATGGACTGAGCAAAGACTAGATGGCTACCAACAAGGCTGAGACCAGTCACAGCAGGAAAGAACAAGGCATTGGAAAAACTCTACTATTTTCTGCAAAAGTGACTCATTGGATATAAAAAAAGTAGTTCTGTCAGGATACAAGGCAATGGCAGGAAAAATAAAGATGTCAGCTGGGACATTGCCATTCATAAGGAACAAAAGCAATCTGCTTACCAGACTGGATGGCATCTGGGAAGATCTAGAACAGCTGGAAGGAGTACTTCAGGAGGCTTTTGAATGAAGAAAATCCCACTAAAGCTGTTACTGCATGCACAGCCTGCAATAAAAGAGGAAGAAGAATCCACTGTAGGACAAGTGCAAAATGCACTGAGGAAGATGAAGCCAAGAAACAGCAGGTTCAGATGAACTCACTGTACATGATGATACTGGGGCTGTAGGCTAGGAATGACTGTTATGGGTATTTATTGCAGGATGGAGACAGAGGAGTATGCCAAATGAGGTCAGAATACATATTCTACTGCCAGTATACAGGAACACAGGGAATATTCATAACTCTGGGCAGTACAGAGATATCAAACTCCTGTCACATGGCATGAAAGTGCTGGAGAGGTTGATTAGTAAATATGCAGTAAGGCTGAGCCAGTGTTTTCAGTGAGACGGTTAATGGGTAAGAATCTAGGAAGGGTCCAACTGAATACTCCTGTACTTTGGGAAAGAATAATACAAAGTCTCAAGAAGTGTGACTAGACAGGCCTGAAGTGGCTCAAAATCCCAGAAACTTAGTAGAATTAGTGCAGGCTACTTTCAGAGACCCAATGGCAAATGTACAAACACTAGTTTGACGCATTGAAGGGATTCCTAGTGGAAGTGGAATAGAGTCATAGCTGGCTCAACCAGCTCCCTGTGCTGGTCCAGTGATGTAGGTCCCTACCCTCTCAGTTCTTCAAGTGAAACACCTAAATAAATAAATAAAAACAGGACTTATGCAAATCTGCAAACTTGCTGTACCCCATCCATGACCCCCCCCATTCCATAGCCAAAAAAAGTCTGTTCCATCTACAGGCACACCAACCAGGTAGCCAGATACACGAGATACCACCCCCCCCCCCCCCGTCCAAGCCATTCAGGTCCTGTTTCTGTGCCCTGCTCCCAGCCCTCCTTCCTTACATTTTAGTAAAAAATATAAAGTAAACAAAATAATTTTTTCTTTTAAACTGTAGCAAACTGCTTGGTACAAACATAACAGATAGTTGCTACAGTTTATATGTTGCACAAAGATCTATTATGGCACTCAGGTTTTAGCTTAAAAAAAAAAATATATATATATATATATATATATATATATATATATATATATATATATATATATATATATATATATATATATATGTATATATATATATATATATATATATATATATATATATAGGATCACTATGAAATACCGAAATTCCACAATCCCGAAATTTTGAATCCCGAACATAGTGAATGGGAATTGCAGTACAGTGCAGAACGGGAACTTTGCCATTCATTCCACTGTAGTGCGATCTCAGAGTTGGTATATTTAAGTTGCAGGGAGTGGTGGGGGGTGCAGGGGGGCTTGCCCCCCTGCATACACGTTTTTTTTTTTTTTTTTTTTTTTACGTTTCGGGATTCCGCAATCTCGAGATTTTGGTCCTCGGGATTCAGAGTCATGGGATTGTGGAATATTGGTATTCAGTAGTGATTCTATATATATTTACATTAAAAAACTGTATAAAACTTTTCTGCAAATATAGCAAACAGATCCTACAGTTTATACCCTGCATAGAGTAGTAGGGCATTCAGTTGTTAAAAAAAATTCTCTTTTAAAATGTAGGAAGAAGTTGCTACAGTTTATATCCTACAAGAAATGCTACAGCAGTCAGGTTTTAGTTAAAAGAGAAAAAAATGTTACATTTAAACTGTAGCTAACCGCTTGATAACGTTTAGAAGCATTTGCTACAATTAGACCATACGGAGTGCTGCAACGATCAATGCAAAAGCTGCTATTGTACTAAAGAGCAGATGGGATGATGGATGGCCAATTGTACCCTCTAACACTTTGTGCCCAGCCTAGTTGTCCATGTTGCTCCACCCTCGCTATGTGACTGGAGTGGAAATACATTAATGTTCAGCTCCGAGCCCACTGCTCTTCATACTGCTGATGGACTGCATTAGCAAACAGGCTGGAAGACAATGTGGCACAGCAAGCACACTCTGAACAGGTAAATGATAGGGGTTTGGAATGCATTTGGGAAAGACATGATGAAGGCAAGTGTAGACAAGGATGTCCAGCTAAGAGATGCATGGGCTGCATGAGCAAAGACCTGAGATAAGCTGGTATGTTGGCTGAAGAACATAGAAGAACATCTGTTAATAGAGAAATGTGGTGACAGTTGCTGTTACACCCTAACCCCAGAAAAGAAAAATAGAAAAAAGGGATGATGATGATGATGAGTTAGCTAAAATACCGATGGCACTCACTGATTTAATAAATATATTTTATGTGATAAAGATGTTTTTGGAATAAATATGAAAGCGTAATGCATTTCATATTGCTGTTATTGTGATGAAAAAGGAAAACTAAAGTGTCTGTATTATTGGTGAATAGTGCCATGAGCTGTACATCCACCCAGGCACATGAGGGATTTTTTTTCATTGGTTAGGCATTGCAATTCATATTTTTTTGTCATTAATTTATTCCTGCTGGTGTTGGGATTCCAGCAGGTAGGCTTGTTTTTTTTTAGTTGATCCCGTAGTTAATCTGGATAGGTGGTGCAGCTGTCTCTGTGCAGCTTTTAATCTGATTATACAGTTTTTTTTCTGAAAGAGTTTGCATAGACAGTGGTATTCTTAGGATATAGAGGGGGAGAGAGCTTGAAAGTTTGCAAGGGTGTCAGTTAGTAGTAGGAAGTTTTCCCTAGAATAATTCTTAAAAGTTTCTAGGTTAGCCTGTGTTCCTGGTTTTACCTTTACTTCAAAGAATACAGCTTTATGGTCTGACATGACTAGTGCAGGCAGTACACTAGGGAGGGTGCAATATCCTGCCATGTTTGTGAGGATCATTTTAAGGATGTTTTTATCCCTAGTGGCCATGCAGACTAACTGTTTCAAGGTGTTTGCAGTGACAAAGGCCTGGAATCTCTGAGCCTGCATGTTAGCATTTGTGTATGACTCCCAGTTTTAAAGTTGCCCATGAGTAGGGTGTTAATTTAACTGGGGAGCATCTCCATTACATTTTAGTATGTATCATATCTTTCATTGCATACAGGTATTCCGAAATTATATAAGTATATATTCTTTTACAAAGTAATATTTTCTTGCAACTCACTTATTTACTTATTTACTTATTTGTTGACTTGTTTGTTTCCATGTGTTAATTAGGTAGGTAGACTGGTCTGTTGACCCTTTTCAGCCACATGCCAGGTTGAGAACAACTCATCTAATTACTTCTAGCCTTACTCAAGTCTCCTTAAACAGAAAAAATTACAAAGTTGATACTTAACAGTGTTAGGAAAATGCATGCTACCTGTTCTGATAGCATTACTTTTTGTATGGATTGTTTGTCCTTCATTATGTCATTTGTACATATACAGTAGTCAACATTACAAGATGCAGCTGTGGCACGTCTGCTAGGATTTGACGTTTCAGAATGTGTGCTCATGCATGACAGTTGTTAAGCTGCAGTATGTGCAGTTGCAATTGGCTACGATGTGTGTATCTAGAAAACTGTCCGCAGAGGTGTGAGAGAGTTGTGATGGGAGCAGGAATATTGTTCTCATTCTGTTTGATACTGCAGCAGGCTTACCTTGAAGTTTTTGTGACTGGGGACGTTTTGTAGATTGTTACTGAGTTAATATTGTGCAAATACTGCACAGTTTTTGAAAACTGTTCTCAAGATGGATTTATTGGTGGTCTTACATTGAACTGGAATGTAAAATGGACCAGAATTGAACATGTGCATACTTTCTGTGCAAGTGGTGCCAGTGATCATGTAATGAGAGATTATATATCAAACTGCACATTATGTAGGTTACTTCTTGCTATACTGGTAGCCAGCTGGCATTTCCTAGAGAGACATAATGATGTGTCTCTGTATATGGACTGACATACTAGGGTGACTGCTGTCTGACTTTATTTTGTGCTAGTTGGAAGCCCTAATATGTAGACTGGCTGTAACTGATATGTGAATTTATTACATTTATATTTATTTTTCCCTTGCTAATTTTTAGAGAAAGCTAGTATGATTATAAGAATTATGTCCTATAATCATCAGCATATGTGGCTGTAAGCCTGTATTTGTTAAAGAACAGTGATACTGGATAACACTATTTTATGTTTGATTAGTGGAATTTTGTTATTCAGTGTGTCTGGTCAGTGTTTTGTGAAGTCTGTTTTTGAGGAATGGGAAGTTTGTTTCATGTTTGCATTTTTTAACTGTTAGTGCAGTTTGACTATACTGATTTATTTAGTGGAAAGCTGCATAATTGTCCTTTCTCCACAATTGTGCAAGCATGTAATTAGTGTATTTAAGTAACATGGAGGGGGAGGTTTGAAAAGTGTGGAGATTGACTTGCCTTCCTTGAAAACATTTTATTAAAATGTATGCTTTGCATTTTAATAGTAAATCATGTTTGCTTTATTAGAGTAAATGTTTTGGTTGATTCTTTCTGGATGAGATTTAGTGGCATTTATGAACTTGCCAGCAACACTATGTGGGGGTGTAAAAGGTTTGTGTGTGGTAGCATGTCTGTCTGCATAGTAGGGAACACTCTTACTATTAATGATTTTCTTGCCATACAAGAGATTTTCTTTTACTTCTTTTAACAGTGTTGGTGTATTACCCAACACTATATGCTGAGGTACATACTAGCAGGGGAGGGGGACCTTTGCCCTCACAAGTGTTCCTCTATTGTGTAGTACTCATTTCCTGCTCCATTGGTCACCCCATTGATGCTGGGTTGTATCATTAGTAATGATCAGAAAAGGGGTGGATTGCATATATATTTCATGCTTGGATTACAATGCTTGCATACTGGGGCAAGAGCATGTGTGGTCTTACATGTAAAACTTTTTATGAACTCTCCAAAGGCAACAGATCTACCTATGCATCAGCATTTATGAAAGGGGCCCTGGAACTGTTTGCAAAAATTACAAATCAGAAACATCATAGACTGATCCATGCAGATTACTTTTAGTGTATAGGCTAAGTCTTGCATGTGAGCCATTTCCACCCATCCGTGCATCCATCTATCCATCCATCCATCCATCCATCCATCCATCCATCCATCCATCCATCCATCCATCCTCCCATCCACAACCTCTTCTTTCCCATTTTTGCACTTGGAGTTGGGGTGTCACTTCAACAGTGACAATCATCTAGATCCAAGGTTCATATCACCGTGTGGCTAGCCCTGCCATGGTAGTTCTTCCACACCACACAGTTGCACACACACTCATACTCTGCACTGTTTATGTGAACGATATATTTAGAGAGTCATTTAACCTTCAGTAGGAAACTGCAAATGTGCCAGATTTATAGAAGCAGTACATTTGTAAGTTGTTGTTTACAGATCAAAAAGTCATTTAAAGTCTGTAAAGATCCTATTAAGTGTTGCTGAACACTAGCCAGTAATTGTCCAGAATACCACGTGTTGACTTTGTCTGACAGCACATATTTGGTGACCTGTTATAGAAGTTAGCTACAGAATGCCTTCTTTAGTTTTTGTTCTAGGCTTGATAATGCATTGAATTAGTATTTGTCAGATGTCAGAGGCAGCTGACTTATCTATCACTGTGCACTGCTTTACAAGAAGCAGGTAAAGGCATTCTATTTGATTTTAGTTTTATTCTTCTTGCAAGGGTAGTCATAAGGGCCACACCAAGTGGCTGACAGCTAATTGACACTAATTTTCACACATATGTGTGCTTGGGAAGGATTGAAAGGTGTTAGTTCTGGCAGCAGGCATAGGCAGCATTCATAAAGTCTATCCATATGCAGCAACTAGCAATATTCAGTAGAGGTTTAACAAGCAGACTGTTACTCACCACAGAGCCCAGCAGTACGCAGCAGCTGTGTAAATTAAGAATAAGCAGATGTTCACCATTTAAGAATCAAAGAACTGCCTCCCAAAGAACACAGTCTGCCTCATGCAGCAGGGACAGGTGCAGACAAAGCAAATGGTGCACATCTTGGAGCACCAGAGATTATCAGCAATGGAAAGTTTTTCAAAGCAGAACGTGGGTTTGGAAATAAAGCCACAATCTAAACAGACAGCTGTCCAAACTTCTGTAACAACATGCAAACAAATCACCATGGTGGCCCAACTCTTACATCGTGATCAAACATGACTAATATGGCACTGTGGGTAAGAAACTCACATGGCATCCAGTACTCGTGTGCTGCATGATATGGTGATAACACTGACAGATCTTTTTCCTTTTATAATGATTTTATAATGGTTGCTGCTATGTGTTCATAAACAATAAAACATGCCTGATGAGTATTCTTCATGAATAGGCCTGCTGCAGCAGGTATGCACAACAGCCATATAAACCTGTGACTGTGGATGAAACTGTATAGCAGCAATGCCATCAGTTAGCACCTTGTTCCTCAAGGTCTAATGTTGTGCCTACCTCCAGTAACTAATGCCTTTTGTTTGTCAAAACTAGCAGAGAATATGTTATTAGGCAGAATGCGACTCAAATGAAACCAGTGGGGTAATGTAGTGTAACCCGAGATGTCTGTGTACACTTACCCTTGTCAGTGGTACAGTAAATTAGTTTTCCTGTCTGGGTAACAAATGGCTTCACGTCAGTTACATGTAGCACAGCACCAGTACGTCTGTGTTTGAAGTGAATACACATGATCGGTTCCCTATCAGAAGCCTGAAACACTATAAGCTTGAAAATCAAAATCCTGAAACCAAAAGCCTGAAAACTCAAAATCCCAAAAACCCAAAATCCTGAAACTCAAAATCCTGAAAACACAAAATGGACATACTGACGTCATTGTGGCTTTGCTATTGTTAGCCCTGTGGTGTTAGGTCATGCGTTGGGTTCAGGTAAGTGTGCGGTTGGTTTTATGTTAGGGTTAGGGGCGGTTTAAGTGAGTTAGGGTTAGGGCGCAGGTTAGGCATGTATGCAATAGTGACAAAAATGAGGGTTAGGGGCAGTTTAAGTGAGTTAGGGTTAGGGTGCGGGTCAGGTGAGTGTGCGATAGTGACAGACCTTAGGGTTAGGGTTAGGGTCAAGGTCAGTTGGTAGATATTAGTGTCTTTGTATTGGCATATTAGCATTATTTGTGTTTTCAGGATTTTGAGTTTCAGGATTTGGGGTTTTCGGGATTTTGAGTTTTCAGGCTTTTGGTTTCAGGATTTTGATTTTCAAGCTTATAGTGTTTCAGGCTTCTGATAGGGAACCACATGATCATATACAGTATAGTACACAGACTGTCATGCAGTGTTTGTTGTATCTCTCCCTCTCTCTCTCTCTATCTCTATCTCCTGTACAGTAATATTCAGTTTGCAGTCTCTACTCTGTAGGCTAATTGCTTTGTGCACTATTTCTGTTTCTAGAACACTTACCTTGATCAGTAAGCAGTGCATTTCCTATGGATATACATTGTTCCTTTACTCTCAGCCACATGGGTACCTTCAATAACTGTATCATAAGGTGACCAGTAGACTAGTCCCCATCTGCACAGTGTCTAATGCACAGCACAGAAGAGTTTTAGGAGTCTACTTGCCCATCAGTTCTTATTTAGAAAATTCTCCTTTGCTTCCCGTACTATATAAGTAAACAAACAAACTTGTGTTGCAGCTCTGTAAAATGTTCAGCACTATACCTTCTGCTGTAGCACCCTTATAACAGTCTCTTTATGAAGCCATTTTATTGTTTTTATAAAAAAAAAAAAAAACTGCTGCCGATAAACTTCTTGCGAAGCCTTGCCCAAAGGGTATTTCCTGTTCAAAACATACTTGTTTTGCTTTATTAAACCAATCATTAAATCCAAACATAAAACATATGTTAAATACCAGTTGGAGGTTTCTAGATAAGGGCTAGCTTTGTTATGGTTTAGGACTGGTAACCACAGCAAATGTTTCCTTCTCAGGAATATAAAAGTTGTGGTGAGTGGAAAAGTATGGCTTTCTTTCAAATTTTCAACTACCCAATTATAATTTTGTTTTCAAAGTATTTGCAAGAAATAGTGAATTTCATACCTATAACTGTATATTAATATTGCATAACATCTGCTTAAAAGCAGTTGTAAACAAAATCTTTTATTGCACAGTTTGTATATTCCCATAAACAAAGTATTTTTCCTTTTTGAAACATTTATTGCTAAAGATTGAAAGCAAGACCTAAGATATTTTAAAACTTTCTTAATTGGATGACCACAAGTTTAAACCGTAACAGCTAAACGTTAAACTAATTTATTTTTTTACCCCTTTGATGCAGGCCTTCTTACAAGCTAACTTATTTGTCGATTTCTGTAAAATATTTCAGAATTACATTTTACCATTTATACATTTAAGATATTAATTCAGCAAAGATACAGCATGAAACTAGAGTAATTCAGTTTTAGGTGTATTCATTTAGAATTGTACAGCTTACAGCCCTTGTAAAATAAGATTTCAAGTAATTCCTCAAATATGTCAGCATTTAATTGATTCTCTTTTGGAAACAGTTTGCTGAAGATCAGGTCAGGTTCAGCTATAGAGTTTAACATAAATGCGTTCATATGCTCACCATTGCTAAGACATATTGTAGTGCCTTGTTGACTTTTAGGTGACATTTACTACCTGCTATCTACATTTTCTATTCGTTAATAGTCCCCTTTGGCTTTTATTGTATTTAAGTACAGACCCTGTAAAATAATGAAGTCCAAGTACCATTTCCTGTTTTTGTCATCATTTATACCATTTTCCCAGTAACCTAGTATTTGTGTATGAACCTATGAACCTGACAGTCATCAAAAGAAGTTACATTCACTTCAGGAAGACAGCAATAAGAAATGGCAAATGTAAATCTATGTTGTAACAGTGTATGCTAACAGAACAGCAGAAATGTGTAACCTACTTTTGAAGAAAGATTGAATGCTCAAGCTTCAATCACCCAGTGTTTAACTCGGCGAAAATTGAAATTCCTCCATAGGAAATCACTGTCAGAGTTGTGATAGAAATTATTCTGTTTTAGAGGGAATTTCCCCCTTCTTCAAGTTGATGCAACAGTGGAGTTGGTATATATAAGCCTGGAGACTGTGGAAGGTTTGCCCCCCACATCTGTGTATGCAGTGGAGCTTGTCCCCTGCAGGGGATTGTGGAAGGTTTGCCCCCGACATCTGGGTATGCAGTGGAGCTTGTCCCCTGCAAAAACAGTTAAAAAAAGTGCTTTTTAGCATGTGTTTTTCAGTGAATGCAGTTTAGGGATTTACTTTTGTCCACTCATAGTGGAAGTGAGAAA